>NC_059437.1:3073249-3097791 GCF_021028975.2 Sphaerodactylus townsendi | reverse complement strand
ACCCTTTAATACAGTTCCTCATGTTGTGGGGACCCCCAACCTTAACATTTATCCATTTTACAGATGGAGGACACTGATGCAGAGAGTCTTAGGCGAACCCCTGTGAAAGGGTCGTTCGACCCCCAAAAGGGTCCCGACCCCCAGGTTGAGAACCACTGTGTTAACTGTTCTATAATTCATATTGTTCACTGTAAACAAACCTGTTTTAAACCATCGCCATCCATCCCCATGCCACCCCCCCCTCCTGGGGCTCAGGGAGGCAGGTGTCTGAAGTGTCACTGGGTGGCACTTGCCTACCTTGCATAGGGTGAAGTCTAGTTGTTTCCGTCTGGAGGTTGGCCTTGATTCTGGGGCCCCATCCTACCCTGTTTCCCCAAATATAAGACATCCCCGGAAAATAAGACGTAGTCGAGGTTTTGCTGAAGTGCGAAATATAAGGCATCCCCCGAAAGTAAGACGTAGCAAAGTTTTTGTTTGGAAGCATGCCCGACGAACAGAACACAGGAAAAATAAGACATCCCCTGAAAATAAGACATAGCGCATCTTGGGGAGCAAAAATTAATATAAGACACTGTCTTATTTTCGGGGAAACGCGGTAGGCTTTCACCAAGAGCCCCAGAATCACTAAGATTGCCCCTGCATGTATGAGCAGTAGAGTGTTACAAACACGACCCCGTTTTTGTCTGAGAACGGTCAAAGGGTGTGCCAGAGTCCCATCTGCGACCATGCTGCTGAAATTTCCTGAAACGAGTCAACTGAAAATGCAGCAAGCATGGAATGAAGACAACCTCTTCTTCTTCTTTCTCGGAATCCAAAATTAAACATCCTAAAGCTCCTTTTCGCTAATAAGGGATAATTAGCCACAAGGTAGGAACATGTAATTAGAGCCCAGTGAGTTATAATTTATATCTTCCCTTCCTATGTGGAACAATTAATATGGTGCTAAGATGGTTTCCACATTAACTGCTTAGGCAACAGAGGTTACTCGCTCTTGGCTATGCATCTGCAATGTAATTGACTGCCCAATTACCTCATTAAAGATTCCTTCTGCCTCCAATTTCTTCAGGACCAACCATACTTGGATGGGTGAGACATTTTCCAAGACACCATCATGCAGGTGCAGAGCGAGGGAAAACTGCACCCCGGGTGGGCGCGCACCCTGCGCCCCTGCTGCAGCACTGCCCGCTCCCACTCTGGAACGTCCCCACCACGCCCTTGCCACGCCCCTACCCCGGGGCGCACCCAGGGCATTGCACCCCATGTCCCATGGGCGCTACGCCATGCTATCATGTGACACACAATAAAATCCTACCGCTCTATGGCACCACCAGGTTTTCTGGGATTCCATATTGCCAAGACGTACTCACCAACTCTGAAATCTCCTTTGAGAAGTACCAGCAGCACTTCTATTACAAGGATGCGTACCTATTTGTGGAACTGGAGAAAGCACCTATTGGACAATGCCAGTGTTGTTCCCACTGGCATGATCTATCTGTTCTCCCTGTGAACTTTGTGAATTGTTTCGACACAGGGGTGACGTGATCCCTGTATCCAGCCCCTGACGATAGCCTGACTTGTGCATTTTATACTACTTCATCTTTCCAGACAAACTCAAACTCAATCTTTATGACAATCCAAGATCAGAGAACAAATACAGCAATGATATGCAGTCTACAATAATCGTATTAAGCCATATTCAATATAGGTGTCTGGAGCCGACAGCAGCCACCAGTTCAGACTCCCTTGCCTTGCCGGAACTGACCACTACAGCTGCTGAACTCCCCACTACACCCCTGGAACTCACCGGTGGCATAGGGACGGGGAGGGGAGGGGAGGGTTAAGTCTGAGGAAACTTCCGCCACCTGCTTGGAAGTCAAATGGGTTGTGGCAACAGCTGGCGGGGGCGAGCAGAGGAGGCTCAGGTGTCCTGGGTCTTTCTATCAGGGCCCTGGGCTGCAGCCAACCATGCACTGGGAGGCCACTCCACCAAGACCAGGCCAGGAGGAGCCAAACCCACCCTTCCCAAGACTAAAAGTGGGCGGGACCACAGGCCAGTCAGCCAATGGGTGCCTGGGATGGGCCAGAAAGGTGGTCTGTGACACAGCCAGGGAGTGGAGGAGGGAGCAGCAGTGGCTTAGGAGGTTAAGAGCTCACGTATCTAATCTGGAGGAACCGGGTTTGATTCCCAGCTCTGCCACCTGAGCTGTGGAGGCTTCTCTGGGGAATTCAGATTAGCCTGTGCACTCCCACACACGCCAGTTGGGTGACCTTCGGCTAGTCACAGCTTCTCGGAGCTCTCTCAGCCCCACCCACCTCACAGGGTGTTTGTTGTGAGGGGGGAAGGGCAAGGAGATTGTAAGCCCCTTTGAGCCTCCTGCAGGAGAGAAAGGGGGGATATAAATCCAAACAACAACAACAACAACAACAACTCCTCCTCCTCCTTCTAAAAAAGAAAGATAGCAACAAAAAAACCCAAGAAAAACAATTCTCCCACCTTTAAAATGAATGATTCATCAAAACAGACTTCTCCCCAAAGTGCAATGGGAACATTCTTCTTCTTCTTCTTCTGGCAGGACCGGGAGGGGAAAGGGAAGGACCAAAAAGATGATTGAAGCAAGGGAGGAGGAGGAAGCACGAGTGAAGTGGGAAGACAGGGAAGGTGCAATGGAAGAATGGAGAGTGAGGCAGAGAGGGAAAGGAGGGAGGAGAAGGAGGAGAGCCAGGAAGACGCCTTGAAGGCTGGGCCAGGTCATTTAGGTCCAAGCCAACCTGACTCACCCAGGCTTTAACTCCCTGCACACAGTCTGTATAAAAATGTCCCGATTTCAGGGCTACAACACGTGTCCAGTGTCATTACGGTTTCATACAAATTACCCTCAGATCACAATTTCTGGTATTATTCAGCCCCCTCAGTTTGAACAATGTACTATAAAGCACACAAAGGTTTATTTTCTGTCGTTAAAGGCCTGCTAATGGATGAAGGGAACGTTGGCAGACTGCAGTCTGGAAAACATCGAGGTCAATTTAAATCCTCCACGGCACCGGAAGCGGTGGTGGGATTCAAATAATTTAACAACTTGTTGTTTACAGGCACTATTTTAACAACCGGTTCTGCCAAAGTGGTGCGAACCGGCTGAATGCCACCACTGGCCGGAAGGCAAGGCGAGCACATGGCTTCTTCTGCCTATACCTAGAGGGGTCTTGACCATCACTTGCCGTGCGGCAGACCCAGACCTGTTGTGCATGATGTGCTTACCCTGAGTCTGTTTGCTCCACAGTAGGATCTCTTTGCATTTCTCTGGGCGTTTCCCCACTCTCCACGATCCCCCACATGCCGCACGCTGCTCTCAGAGCGTGGCATCCCTGGTCTGCGCCCGGGCATCCCCACGACCCCACGCTTTGCGCGGGGTCATCAAAAGGCACCGTTTACAAGAGCGCCAGGGATGCCGCGCACTGAAGGGGCGCGACAGCGGCAGTGTCGGGGTGGCTGCGCTCTCGCCGCCCCTGTTGTGGGGAGTGCCAGGGGACCCCACGCTACTTGAGGAGAGTAGCATGGGGCTTAAGGTAAGTGGGGAAAGGCCCTCTGTTTACATGTGAGGAGTTACCCCACTGCTTGTTCTGATCCTAGCCACCATTTGCCCATTCCTGCTTTTGTGTTGCTCCAGGTTGCTATACCCTTTCTCACCGAAAGATGACAGGAGATGTGTGAATTAATCTGCCATTTCCTGGACCTTCTTTGTTCCTTCTTTGCTCCCCTTGGGTCCTGGTGCCTGGGGGACAGAACTAGGTGAGCCAGATGCCCCCACGGGCTCTGCCAGCATGGTGGGAGCGTTCCAGAGACATGGCTGGGGATGGAAATGAGGTTAGTTGGCTTCCATCACAGTTTTGCCTCCCGGGACGCTGGTGCCCACGGTTTGGACTTCTGGGTGGTGTAAGCCCACTGAGCTTAATGGAGGGCTTTTCGGCAGCTGGGAGGGTTCTTTTATTTTTGCCTCGCTGTGCCACCAGAAAGCCCTCTGGAGGTGGCAGGGTGGTATTGCTGTGCCACCGTTTCTGGACGCCCCAGGACTTTGGTTGGCACTGCCCATGTCCCAATTTCACTACTAATATCCCCACTAAAGACTTATTTTGACAAAAAAATATGCAAAAAAAGCAATGACAGTAAAATTGATAAAGAGATGATTGATATGCAAGAAAAAATTAAATCATGCAAAGAGATGAAAGATGAAGGAAAGAAAAATACAATGGCTGATATACTTTCCAGATTGAGAATTAAGAGCGGCAAGAGGGGTATGAAAGGAGCTGACAAAATATGAATGGAAATTACCCAACAAAAACAGCATTTGTTGGGAAGGATATATAAGCTGATGTTAAAACATGAGCCTGAAATGGAACAAGTGAAAGAACGTATGATAAAATGGATGCAAAACTTCCAAGAAGGAATACCTCTGCAATAATGGGAAGCCTTATGGATAAAGGATATTAAATTTACAACCTGCCAAACTTTAAGGGAATATGGGTACAAGAAGTTTTATAGATGGTACATCACTCCCCAAAATATAGTGAAGATGAGCAAAATTTTGAAAGAAATGGGTTGGAAATGCAAAGAAGAAAACAGACCAGATGTTTTGAAAGGCAAAAATTTGAAATGAACCTGTTGGAAATGCAAAGAAAACAACAGACCATAATATAATTAATATATTAATTATAGAATTAAGCGAATACTTAACCACATCTGGTGGACTTGTAAAGAAGTTTTTAAAATTAAATATTGGAAAAAAATGTATCTGTTATGCCTTCCATAGGAGTTAGGGAGGGGGCTCCCCCCCCCCCCCCCCCTGCAATCTGGAAATGCGCATAACATTTTTTGGGCCTTCCTTCATACCAGAGAAGAAGTCTGAATTTTTAAATTTCTTTTACTTTTAACCTTAAAAAAGAAATTGTGTATATTTAGGGTATTTTTTTTAAAAAAAATTGATATTAAACAATACTATGCATATATTTTATTATACAATACTATGCATATTTTTTTTGAGTTTCTAAACTTTTTCTGTTTTGTCTGAGGCCTCCACAAAACTCCCCCCAAAAATTGCATTCAATGTCTTATACTGACCTGCAATACTAAAAAATAAAGTTCCAAATGGACACAAATTCCACCAAAGAATTTGACAGAAGGTGGGAGAATATGCTACAGTGGCAAAGCTTACCAGTCTGGTAAACAGATATCCAAACAGGAATTTCATTAGGAAATTAGATTTCTTGCATTGTACTTTTTGAACAAGTAAGAAAGGCAACTAAAATATAGTATTAATGTTCAAAAATAGATCCAGTATACAGTTATCCACAGAGGTTTTTCAGAAGAAGAACAACTGTCTGATTTGTAGTTAAAATAAGGTGACCAGATGGTCACCTTTGTGAACCGGGACGGGGGGTAGGCGGCCGCACGCGCATGCGCGTGCAGCCGCAGGAGCGCACTGCCTTCTGGGGCGCTGCCGTTTCCCGCCCTGTCACAGGGCGGGAAACGGCAGCGCCCCAGAAGGCCGTGCTCCTGCGGCCGCGCGCGCGGGAGGCTGCCGCACTGCCTTGCGCCCCAGAAGGCAGTGCGGCAGCCTCCCAAAAATCGGGACAATTGAAATAACCCGCAGGACGCGGGACAAATTGTTTGAAGGCGGGACTGTCCCGCCAAAAGTGGGACGTCTGGTCAGCCTAAGTTAAAATAATTAACAATGTATTGTCAAAGGCTTTCATGGCTGGAGGATCCTCTGAAGATGCCAGCCACAGATGCAGGCGAAACATCAGGAGAAAATGCTGCTAGAACACGGCCATACAACCCGGAAACTGCACAACACCTCAATATAATTAACATAATTATGTATAATTAATATATTAATAATCAATGTGTAGCAGATATTTAATCTATTCTGACCTTTTAAAAAACCTAATCTAAACAGAATTATTACTTCAGTAATGATAGATAAGAATGGCTATTTTCATCATTTTTACCCATGAAGGTTTATTCATTTATATTTTGTTATATTTGTAATTACATTATGTTGTTTTTTAAATATAAAATCAGTAAACTCTATATGTGTGTAAAGAAAATGCAAGTTATATTACATCTTTATTCCTTCCCACTGTTCCCTCCCCATCAAACAGCTCTGCTTTTCTGACCTCTCTGAGAAAGCAAGTCTGAATCAAGCTCCCAATGCGCAATTTGCGGCTGCTATGGGGGAAAAAATCAGCACTGATATACGAGTAAGGCTGGCAACATGAGTGAATTGGTTCCTGTAAGCAACAGGAACAACTGAAACATTTTGTTCCGTCACTGTTTGAGTTATGTAAAAAAAAATGCATTATGGTGAATACTCTGCAGGGAATTGCAGAAATGAGTTTCCCTGGAAAAAAAATGCAGTTTGGGGAGGTAAGCTGTAGGGAATCACATCTCTGCAATGTTCCTCCCCTTCCCCAAACTCAGCCCTTCTCTGGCTCATCTCCCATAGCTGCGGATATTTCTCACCCTGGAGTTGGCTGTCCCAGTTCCCATAAAAGCTATAAAACAAGCTGAATTAATACAAAGGTTGTCTAGTGTACTGTGATCTATATAGAAGAAGAAGAAGAGTTTGGATTCATATCCCCCCTTTCTCTCCTGCAGGAGACTCAAAGGGGCTGACAATCTCCTTGCCCTTCCCCCCTCACAACAAACACCCTGTGAGGTAGGTGGGGCTGAGAGAGCTCCGAGAAGCTGTGACTAGCCCAAGGTCACCCAGCCAGCGTGTGTGGGAGTGTACAGGCTAATCTGAATTCCCCAGATAAGCCTCCACAGCTCAGGTGGCAAAGCTGGGAATCAAACCCGGTTCCTCCAGATTAGATACACGAGCTCTTAACCTCCTACGCCATTGCTGCTCGTTATTGTTATATAGTTATATAGTTATAGTCTTTTTTCCCCAAGCCTCGTTCCCTTTTAATATTGATTCTCTTATCCCATTCCTTCTACCCTCCCAGACCTTTTTGGGCTCCCGATTTTCTTCTGCCTGTAGATTCTTTTAGATATATGTTTACAGTTTTAATACAGTTCATCCTTTCAATTATATCCTATTTACCTTACGTTTGTCTATGCTGGTCTGTGCCTGCAATAAAGATTGATTGATTGACATAGAGGCGCTGCAAAAATAAAAAACAGCAGAATATTATGGACTGTTTGGTTAAAAGGTCCTGAAAGTGACTGAGGCAGATCTGCCTGCAGTTGAAGAGCATCTGCTGGAATGAAGCCATCCTCAGGTGTGTCTTACCTGGGCCATAAAGAGCAGGCCCATTGGCTCCAGAGTCCCCTTGCCTCAACAAGATTTTTGCCTGATGTTTGCGTGGCTCACACATGCCCTCTGCTGTCTAGTCTGCCTCACTGCAGCTCCAGTTCTCAACCTGCAGCAGAGTGATTCAATTCCATCCAGCCTAGCAGCTTTCAAAAGTCTTCCAAATGCTGGTCAGAGGGCGATTCCCCACGGTCAATTTATCCCATGATACTCACGGTAAAAGTCCCAGTCTGGGCGAGGAGTCCCCACGGCTCCAGGGCCCAACTCGGCTCCATCCTGGCCTTGGCACACGCTCTCCCCCTCACCCCGTGGTTTTCAAAAACCGGCAAGAAGGTACACCTTTTTGAAAAATGCGGGCCGAGGCCGCATCGGTGGGGAGGCAGCAGGAAAACAATGGCCTTTTTCGCACACACGGTTTGTTCTAGAATTAAAGCAATCTGCATCGACATCCTGACCTTTTTGTTGCTGTTTTGTCGCTCGAGAGCATTCACACATCACCAGGTTGTTACGGATCTTCTGGTTGCTTCACAACTCCTGTGTTTTTGCACCGCCCTGGAATGAGGTGCAAACGACGATTCCGATTGGCTGTTGTGCCGTCCAGGGGCGGGTTCCATGTGAAATGTGCGTGCGCAACTGGCAAGCTCAACCGCATCCTGATTGGTTGGAGGAAATCGCATCACACAGTGGGCATGATCCCTCGCAGTCGCTTGCTCCAGTTGTGTTTTGCACCTAGGTACCAGATTGTGGGGGGAATCCGTTTTATCCAAGAAAGTTGCACAATTATCGAGCGACAGGAAAAATGTGGGACAAAGGCTGAAATGAGGTACAGTTTAGGGGGCGGGCCACATTACGGCTCAAGTGTGTGCGAAAAAAAGGCAGAAACCATGACGACCTCACATATTAAATCAAGAACAAACCGTGTGTGCGAAAAAGGCCAAAATGGTTCATTTTTCCCACCCAAGGAGGCACGCTCCAATCAGAGTGCAGTGAGCTGGGCACAGAGCGCGCAAATGGGTTTTTTTTTGGTGCGCTGGTCGTGGCTTCGTAGGCATGAACCTACAAAGAGAAGGCGAGCTAGTGCAGAGTGTGTGCACCAACGAAGCTGCACAGCCAAAAAGTTAAAAAAATAGAACTTCCTATGTTCCTACGAAGCTGCGCAGCCAGAATGTTTTTTTTAAAAAAACTTCCTCAAGCAGAGGGGAGGGGTCGCGGGGTCGCGTTCCCGTCCCAACACAACAGCCAATCGGAAAGAGCCGCAGAGCAGATTCCTTGTGGAATATAGTTACGGTTTTCGAACCTGGGATTAACTTTGACCCCCTCAACAGTTGGACGGCTAATCCTCTTAGAAATGTGGTCTCAAGAGCGTACGTATCATTTGAAGTTTCTAATACTGCAGTCTTGGAAGGCACAATGCTTTTCTACCTATTGCTTCCTAGAGAATTACTGAAAGCAAGCCCTTTGGATGCTAAATGTTTTTTGTACTGTCCAGCTTCACTGGGGTCTGATTGCTTTTGCACTCTTTTGTATTTTCAGTCTTATTATTATTTATTATTATTTATTATTATTATTATTTATTAAATTTAGTATACCGCCCTATCCCCGAAGGGCTCAGGGTGGTGTACAGATAAAACATCAGCTAAAAACATACATATAATTAAAACAACAGTCATATCTTAAAACATCGCCCGCGCCCTTACGAAACCCTCCTAATGCGAAATAATGGGTCCTGATGGTATTAGGGCCCATGGGGGTAAAGAGGAGGGAGCAGGGGCATCCTCAGCGGCCGGTCTCTCCAAAGGCCCGGCGGAACAACTCAGTCTTACAGGCCCTGCGGAAATCCCCAAGGTCCCGCAGGGCCCGGACAGCTGGAGGGAGAGTGTTCCACCAGGCCGGCGCCAGAGCCGTGAAGGCCCTGGCTCGAGTGGAGGCCAGCCGCATCATTGAGGGGCCGGGGACCTCCAGTAAATTGGCCTCTGCTGAGCGCAGAGGTCAAGTTCGGACATGTGGGGTAATGCGGTCCCGAAGGGCTTGAGAAAGGCTCCCCAAAACAGTCACTGACCTAAAGGTTTTACTGCCCAACTCTTTAGCCTCTTGGATTATTAAGTAGCAAGCACACGTTTTTATTAGTGTTGTATTGGATTTGTTGCACTGAATCTGGATGCTCAGGGTTTATAAGAGGCACCTCCGTAAATCTTTTTTATTGTAAATGTGTGGCCCTTTCACGGAAACTTGCCGAATTAATTGTGTAGGTTTATTGTACCAGTCTCTTTAGTGGAACACAGCTTAGTCTCCAGAACTGCATTTTCATTGCTTGGTACCTGCAATAGAGAGATCTATGTCATTACATTATACTAGCAGTAAAGCCTTTTGTGCAGAGCAATACAACAAGCTGTTGGTGGCAGAAGCCGCAGTGAGGCAGGGTCGGTTTAAATCAGTCGTGAATGTAGTAAGATTGCTGGCAAGCTGTTGAGGGGAGGGTTTTTGTTTGTGTGTTTCTGTTGTCATGAAGAAACGACTTTATCTTTGCCCCACAATTTGCCCAAGAAGAATCAAGGCACAGTAGGGGTTGTGCAGGGGAAAGTTCTCAGGAGGGTATAATGGCAGACGCTCCAGGAGCAGCAGTGGCGTAGGAGGTTAAGAGCTCGCGTATCTAATCTGGAGGAACTGGGTTTGATTCCCAGCTCTGCCGCCTGAGCTGTGGAGGCTTATCTGGGGAATTCAGATTAGCCTGTGCACTCCCACACACACCAGCTGGGTGACCTTGGGCTAGTCACAGCTTCTCGGAGCTCTCTCAGCTCCACCTACCTCACAGGGTGTTTGTTGTGAGGGGGGAAGGGCAAGGAGATTGTCAGCCCCTTTGAGTCTCCTGCAGGAGAGAAAGGGGGGATATAAATCCAAACTCCTCCTCCTCCTCCTCCTCCTCCTCCTCCTCTTCTTCTTCTTCTTCTTCTTCTTCTTCTTCTTCTTCTTCTTCTTCTTCTTCTTCTTCTTCTTCTTCTTCTTCTTCTTCTTCTTCTTCTTCTTCTTCTTCTTCCACCTTCATAAGCAGTCATTTTCTCCGGGGGAAGTGGTTTCTGTAGTCTGGAGATCAGTTGTAAAATCAGATATCTCCAGGCCACACCCGGAGATTAGTGTGAAGGATTTTTAAAATGAGGAAACTGAAGGGCAAATGAGCGAGAACAATGTAAGCCATTGCTGGGAAATGTCCTGAATAAGGGATGTTTTTCCTGACCCTCCCTGGGTTACTGATCAAGCAACAATGACCGCTCATTGCAGTTTAGTTTTTATGTGGCACTCATTGGACTAGTTTTGTATCGTCCAGCGTCCAGTGCAGTCCTAAATATGTGTCCTCAGAAGAACCCCACAGATCTATCCTAGTTGCATTCCTCTGTTTTCCAAGGACTTCAGGGTGGTGTGCAAGGTTCTTTCCTCACAACAGTCCTGCAAGGAAGACTAGGCTGAAAGCAGAGGCGTAGCTGGGCAAAGCTGCGCCTGGGGTGGCCTCCACATTTTCCGCCCCCCCCCCATGGTTCCCCATGCCACACCTGTGCCCCCCCACACTTACCTTATCCTGCAGGCTGCAGATACGATGGTGCGTGGGGTTGGCTGCAGTGCGGGGACCCATGGGGGTGCAGAAAACACGGAGGCTGCCATTCCTGCTCTGCCCCACAGACCGCCTGCTCCATTGGGCAGAGGGGGGTTTCCCTGCTCAGCGCTGCCAGCTCCAGTGGAGCGAGAACTGGTGGCACCGAGCAGGCCACTGCCAGCATCCCCCCTCTGCCCCAAGGAGCAGGCAGCCACCTTCTCCATTGGGCAAAGGGGGTTTCCATGCCTGGCGCTACCAGCTCCTGTAGCGCAACAGCCGATAGCACGAGGCAGGCCACCGCCGCCATTCCCCCTCTGCCCAATGGAGCAGGCAGCCGCCTTCTCCGTCTGGCAGAGGGGTTTTTGTGCCCTCCTCACATGACCTGGCAGAGGCGTGCCCAGGGCAGATGTCCCCGGATGTCCCCATTGGCACTACACCACTGGCTGAGATCCAGTGACTTACCCAAGGTTCCCCAATACGTTTCACTCAGAGGTGGGATCCAGCAGGTTCTCACCAGTTCCCGAGAGTGGGTGACTAATTATTTGTGTGTGCCGAGAGGGGTTACTAATTGGGCCCGCTTTCCCATCTCCACGCCCTCACCTCCCCGAGAGGCATCCTGCCTTTGAACGTGAAGGTTCCATATAGCAAGTGCGACTAATAATGTAACTCCCTGAACTGGGTGAATCCCTTTCAGGTACTGCAATTCATGGATTCTCAGCCTTTCGTACCTTTGATCTCACCAGTCTCTATCAAAGAACCTGTGTGTTTCACCATTGCTGTGTTCAGATTTGTGAGTCGGGGCATTTTCTATAACGTGATGATGATTTAGAAATGACCTGGTGCAAAAAATTTTTTGAGGTCGTGGTGGGGTGGCTGCCCATGGGGGGGGGGGCATCCAACTCAGGTTTTGCCCAGGGCTCAGGTTTGCCTAGGTACGCCTCTGCCCCCTTTGCTGAGGGGAGGCTGGCGAGGGAACCTGTTACTAAAATTTTTGGATCCCACCACTGGTTTCACTGCTATACTGGGATCAAATTCCAGACATGGCAGATTCGTACAATTCCTTCCCACTTAGGATTTCCTCCGAGGAATTTGCTCCAAAGATCCCCTCTTGAAGTTTGCAGACTTCAACTGAGAAGAAAGAGAGTGACAGAAAGAGAGCTGTCCCGAGATCAGACGAGATCGGGCGTGTTCAGGGTGGTATGGCCCTTTCCCTTCCTTCTCTCCCACTGCAGCGTTTGTGCCACCTGGGTCATTTTCACTTTAACTTATTTCTGTTTAAAAATTGAGGTCTAGGGAGTAAAAGGTCATAGAGCAACTTTGCTCAAGATACAGCACCGCCCTTCACTTTATACACAGGTTAGAGCATTATTTTGGTTTTTGCAATTTCTTCAAAGATCGAGCGTTTTGTCAGGATGGGGATTAGGGTGTCCCAGGAAGGGCAAATGCACCAGCACAACCTCGCGCTGCCACCTCATGGAGTCCACCCTCCAAAGAACCCAACATATCTCTGTAGTCTGGAGATAAACTAAGCTGTAATTCCAGGGGATTCCCAGGTCCCACCAAGTGTCCTTCCTTAACATGCAAATAAATCTTTCATAGGATTCTACTGGATTGGCTCTTTACAGGCATTGGAAGCCAAAAACTGCTTGAGCTGAACATCTCTCAAAAGCAAGCTTCGGTAGCCTTTGGCCTCTGGTCACCGCCCGTATTCCATTTAAGCCTGAGGTGAGATATTAATGGTGCTTAATCTCGTCACAGTCAATAATGGAAAGTAGTTTGATAAAGCAGGAAGAAGAATCTGTATTTTCTTTCCTCTGGGAATAGCAGATTCTTCACTGCAATCAATGGAAATGATACCTAGACATAATGTTGCTGGTTAACGCAGAAGGAAGTTCTTGTGTGGTTTCTGGGCTGTATGGCTGTGTTCCAGTAGCATTTTCTCCTGACATTTCGCCTGCATCTGTGGCTGGCATCTTCAGAGGATCCAATTGGCCATGCTGGCAGGGGCTGATGGGAATTGTAGTCCATAACATCCGGAGTGCCAAAGGTTCGCCACCACTGGATAAGTATTTGATAGACATCAATTAGTGTTAATTGATATACATCAATCAGTGTTAATGAAATAATTTAAAAGCAGAATGCTGGACAGGATAAAAGAAGATAGAAAGCTCTCTTTCAAAATATATTCATATTTTAATTTATTAAGTTCCATTCAGTTGTTTCATTTTGCTTTTACGGTTAGGAATTTTTCTGTTTATTATTCTTGTGTTGTTTTTCTGTTTATTGCCTTTTTCTTTCATATACTTTGAGAAAATCAATAAAGTTATTAAAAACAAAAATATATTATTAGAAACAAAATATTACAATTATAGTAAAACAGTAAGACATTTGGGCAGTCATTAACTCACAGGGTCGCCATGAGTTGGAGGCCACTTGATGGCACTTAACATACTCACACACACACACACGTTATGAAAAAATCAAGCCGGTTTCCAACGCGGTGGGAACAGCAGCGCCCCCCTCAATGCCAATGATAACCTGAAGTGAAGGTTGCCTATAACGTTCCTTACCTCTACCCCTCTCTCGCCACCCTAATGGCCACGTCCGATAGACCCTTGCAGCTTCAACCAATCAAAGTGTGTCATGCCCCGCCAGAGCCGCTTCCGCTTCCGGGTCTAATCTTTTCCCTCTAATGCGCCAATCGGATTTTTTGTTTCTCTTTCCCCCGACGCGCCGCCTCCCGGTCCTCGTAATCTGATTGGCTGCTTTTGCTGCCGCCTCTTCCCGGCGAGACCGCCTGGACTCCGGCTGGACGGTGGGGTCACCTGCCTCCGGGGCCAGGTTGGTCGGGAGGTGGGGCTGGGAGTGCTGTGTGATCCGGGAGAGGGGAAGGGTGGGGGGGTCCAGCTTGGTTGCTATGGTTACCGTTGCTTTGGTCTCCAACCTGGGAGGGGTGGTTGAGCGCCGGTGTGTGGCGGCCCCGTTGGCTGCTATCAGAATTTTGCCGACTGATGTGCAGAAGGAGAGGAAAGCCCTGCCCCGAGGAGTCTGCAGCTGACAATTCTGCACAGCGAAGGGTCGCTAACTCTGGGTGGGGAAACTCCTGGAGCTTTCAGGGCAGTGCCTGGGAAGGCAGAGATGCGGCGCCGCTTGAGGCCACCTTCCAAAGCTTTCATTTTCTCCAGGGGAGCTGATCTCTGTAGTCTGGAGACTCTTTGGGGTTCCGGGAGATCTCCAGGTTCTTCTGGAAAATGGCAACCTATGTGAGGGGGAAAGACAGGCAGGAAGGACCGAGAGAGAGGAATGTGCTTGCAGAGATTGCAAGATGCTCCAGACACAGATACGAGTTCCTGGCCAACATTTATTGGAATTTTTTAGTGCCTGTAAATATACTGTAATCTTAATCCCTGTCACCTTATATATCAAATGCTCTCAGAATCTAATCTTCCCAACTGGTTAGTCTTAATTGGGGGGAAAAAAATAGACCCTCATCTTACCCATGGATTTGTTATTTATTCTTTCGGTTTCTGAGGGTTATAAAATAATGAAATGCAGGCTTTTGGAGACTGGAGCACAACATCTGAACTAAAACCTTTGGGATTTTTTTTGTTTCCTTTTTAAACCTTAGGTAGCATTGGTCTTTGGAAGGCTCCAGAAGAATCGGCAAGCAGTATGGCCTGTCACCAAAGCGGCGGTGCCCGGGAGGGAGGGCTGACAGCTGGGAACCCTAAGCACACGATGCCACGGAGCGTGGTGGCCTGGCAGAGCAAGGCTGAATGGGACCAAGTGATGGTGGGGCTGTATTGCGGGGACTTCCAGGCCCAGCGGGATGCGCTGGACCGTGTGTCTGCCTGGAAGAGCAGGTGAGGAGGTGTGTGGGGAAGGTAGGAAGTGTTGGAGAAGCAGGGAGTGTTGCTGGCGGTCGGCAGGGAGTCAGTCCCCAACCTGTGCTACCTTGGAACCAAGTGATGGCAGCTGGTTGCTTACTAGAGCAAGGTGACCAGACGTCCCGCTTTTGGCGGGACAGTCCCGCTTTTGAGCAATTTGTCCCGCGTCCCGCGGGGTTGTTTAATTCTCCTGATTTTTGGAAGGCTGCTGCACTGCCTTCTGGGGCGCTCCCCTGTGACAGGGCGAAAAACGGGGGTGCCCCAGAAGGCAGTGCGGCAGCCTCCTGCGCTGCCGCATTGCCTTCTGGTGCACTCCCGGCGGGAAACCGGGGAGTGCCCCAAAAGGCAGTGCGCTCCTGCATCTGCGTGTGCGCGCGTCCCACATTTAAAACGTGAAAATCTGGTCATCTTATACTAGAGTCAGTAGCTCTATTGACTGACCTTTTGAGGTTTTCCTTTTGAAAATCAACAGAGTTCTTCATTGCGCTGCCTCTCTGGTTCTCTGGTTGGAACTGGGCTTGGGATTGATGGAATGCTGTGTTAGGAAGTTGTAGTTTCACTTTTCTTTGAAGGTCTTGTTTTGCAGGGGGCGGCTGAGGAGAGCGATCAGTAGTTCCCTTTCCATTTTGCAGCCAGAGCCTTCTGTCTCGCTTTGTCAGTCCAATCTGGAATCTACACTTCCTTTTTAAAGGCGGTCTCCTTTTGCTCCCATGCATTGACCCTTGAGCTGTTAGACTACCCTTAAGAACATAAGAACTAGCCTGCTGGATCAGACCAGAGTCCATCTAGTCCAGCTCCCTGGTACTCGCAGTGGCCCACCAGGTGCCTTTGGGAGCTCACATGCAGGATGTGAAAGCAATGGCCTGCTGCTGCTGCTCCCGAGCACCTGGTCTGCTAAGGCATTTGCAATCTGAGATCAAGGAGGATCAAGATTGGTAGCCATAGATCGACTTCTCTATAAATCTGTCCAAGCCCCTTTTAAAGCTATCCAGGTTAGTGGCCATCACCACCTCCTGTGGCAGCATATTCCAAACACCAATCGCACGTTGCGTGAAGAAGTGTTTCCTTTTATTAGTCCTAATTCTTCCCCCCAGCATTTTCAATGGATGCCCCCTGGTTCTAGTATTGTGAGAAAGAGAGAAAAATTTCTCTCTGTCAACATTTTCTACCCCATGCATAATTTTATAGACTTCAATCATATCCCCCCTCAGCCGTCTCCTCTCCAAACTAAAGAGTCCCAAACACTGCAGCCTCTCCTCATAAGGAAGGCGCTCCAGTCCCTCAATCATCCTCGTTGCCCTTCTCTGCACTTTTTCTATCTCTTCGATATCCTTTTTGAGATGCGGCGACCAGAACTGAACACAGTACTCCAAGTGCGGTCGCACCACGGCTTAGACTGAAGGCATGAGAATTTCAGTCAGCTCGTGGCAGGACGTGTGTATTATATCAGTAAGTGAAGGAATGCACTTCTCCCTCCCACATTGCAGGGGTTAGGGGCACAGCTCCCCTTGTGATTTGGAAACTGTCTAAAACTGCGGCATGGGGGAAAAGGTTCTGCTGGCTGGACTGAGCTTGCTTCTGTGGGACAAGCGGTGTGGTGGGTTAGCCTATCCCTAAACCTGGATAGCTCCTCACAGGAGAGGCAATTCAGTTCAGTTCAATAAGCCTTTATTGGCATATACACGATAGTATAAAAAATACAGTTCCAGTAAAAAAGTGAATAGTAAAAAACTTCGCGTTTGTCATACATTCAGTTTACAAACTTCTGACAAAAACTTTGCCACTATAAGGCAACAATGGAAATCCTGACAATTTAAAAGCATAACTACTTTATCTGATTCAGTATAATCAATCATAGGGTCTATAGCTTGGGATAGCAGGCTGGATCGGAGTTCTTGGTATAATACGCAGTTCAGGATAATGTGTGGGATGGAATCAAGCTGTCCTATGCTACAGGTACAGAACCTCTTATCCCTTGGAAGACGTTTAAGTCTTCCTCTATGTAGCGGAGATGGCATGATGTTAAATCTAGCCAGCATATAGGCTCTCCTGTGTATGGGATTTGTGAGCGCTGTAATATAATAGGCTGGGTATCCCTGGGTGAAGGGAATTGACATATTTGTTGGTGAACAAGATTTATTTGCCAAGCTCTGCAGTTGTTGATAGTCCATTGCTAACAGCCTCTCTTTAATGAGGGCAAAAGTTTCAGTAAAGGTTAGCATATTGAAGGAGTCACTGTCATAACCCAGTTCCCCGATCTTTGCTGTAACTATTGTGCACCATTTTGAATGGTGGAGTTCACTCAAGGTAAGTTGGGTCAATGAGTTTCTGGAGCTTCAGTGAATATTTAACCAGAATTTTATAATGATTAGCCAAATAGTGGCCTCTATAGAATATTGGCCAGATTCTAAACATAAGACTGCGTACGGGACGCAGTTTGGCACGCCAAATAATTTGTGCAAGAATTTGGAGTGGAATGATTTGATAATGCTGTTATTCGGAATTAGCCAAATAGGAGCTCCATAGAGTGGCTGTGCTCGACAGGAGAGGCAAGCAGGCAGTGGCGAATTTGCCTAGGGACGTGGGGTACCCCTTGTCCCCGGGCGCACCGATTAAAGTCACGTGGGGGGCGCCAAAATGTCCCCCACAGTTACCCATCATGCTCCAGCCCAGCAAGGACGGTGGCCTGGAATGTCCAGTCCAGGGGGCGGGCAAAATCCGCGCCTTCCCAGGCATTCTCCTGACCTCTGCAGGGGCTGTGAGTCATCGAGATCAGGAGCCTCGGAGGCGGGAGCTCCGCCTCCCTCTGAGCCGGCATGCCTTGCCTTCTCTTCCGGCCTGCCTGCAAACAGTCACAAGACTTCTCCCCAGGCTGGCCGGCACAGAAGAAGGCAGAAGCCGAGAAGGGAAGCCAAGTGGGAGCCCGGCAGCAGCAACAACAGGCGGCGGCAGGTGAGCGAGGCAGCGAACCAGCCCATGAACGGTCCCCCCCCCCCACACACACAGCCGGACTTGTCAGCCTTTCCTTGGCCTCACCCGCCTCGCCAGCGTTTGCTCCGCGAGCGCGCCCATGGCCCACAGGAACCAGTCCGGCTGTTGGGGTGGGTGGGTGATGGGCCAGCAATGCGGACAAGCTGTGGGTGCCCAAGCACCGCTGGAGGCAGGTGAGAGGCACTGGCAGCCACCTCTCCCCCCCCCCCCCCCCACAGCCAGACTGTGGGCGCGCTCAAGGAACCAACGCTGCTGGTGGCAGGTGAGGAGGGGAGCTGAGGAGGACCACCCAATGTTCCCTGTGTGGGAGTGAGGGTCTCTCCACCCAGCAAACCAAACTGCACCCCATCCCTTCCTCCTGCCACTCCTCTTTTCCAGCCTCCCCTTTGCTGTCCAGATCCCTGCTCTTTCCCTTTGCCAGGGCTGGGCTTGGAGTGCGGGGGGAGCGCCCTGTCCCCTTCCACCCCCGCTGCCCCCAGGTTCTGCTGCTGCCCTCCTGGAGGGGTGCTGCACCCTCTGGAGTGGGGGGGGGGGTGACGCTGGGGACACAAGACATGCATTCCCACGAGAAGCGGGTGGATCGGCACCCTTGGCAGCCTTTGTTGGAGAGGGTTTGGTCCCGTGTCAAACTAAGGGAGGGGGAGCTCGCGTGCTCCTGGGAGGACAAACTCAAAGTTCGGGGGTGGGTTGCAATGCCTGGCTTTCCCTTCCTCAGGCTTAAGGGCGCCAGCCCGGGTGGTGTGTGTGTGTGTGTTTGTGAGATGCTCCTTTCTGCTCGTGCTCACCTGCAGGTGCCATGGGTTATTTGTAAACAAACACTGCCATGTGCATGCCAGGCAGTACCCTCCCCCCGCCCGGGGTTGCTGCTGTTGCTGAACCCCCTTCCCCCCCAGCCCAGCCGCTCTGCAGATCCTCCCTCAGATGCACCATGGGTGTGCACGCATACATGCCAGTCTGTAAAAATAGCTTTGCGTCCCACAACCCAGCCCCCAGGCACAGGGGCTCTCCTGCAAAAGTGGGATTTTGAGGTAGGACCCTGCAGCAGGCAGGTTAAGCAAGTTAAGAAGTGGGAGGGGAGCAACACTCAACTGGCACCTTGGGGGGCATCCCTGAAAGGCAGCATGGGGCTTGACAGACAGCTGTGACCCCCGCCCCAAGGGAAATGCATCTGCCCCATGTCAGATTCGAATACATGACTGTTTGTTTTGAGTTTGTGCCCATAGGAGTGGCTGCATGGGCAGGGGGCTGCTGCAGGGGAGCATCCCATTGGAATGCACTGGCACCACTCCCTGGGTTTGAGAGAGCCGCTTGTTTTTCTCAGGTGCCGCTTGGTCGCTGGGCTGGGCTGGGCATCTTCCGCAAAGCTGGGCTCTCCTGCTTTCCCAGAAACACCAGAGGAGGAGGAAGATCATGTGCTGCATTGCAAACCATGGAAGCAATCACTTGGCACAGCCAGGGAGAGCTAGAGGCAGAAGTCTTTGGGGAGGGGGGTTTCCTTGTTTGGCACCGGCCCCCGTTGCCCTTGCAGTGCCCCAAAACCTGTTTGCCTCACTCCAGGGCTGGGATGCTTTTTGGGGGAAATTGCTTGGGAATCCCTGCCTACGATGCCAGCAGGTGAATTTGCCTGCTGCTTTGTGGCTCAGCAGTGAGTAGCTGCGAGCATTGGATGTGATCCGTCAGTAGTGGCAAATGGGATGCTTGGAACTGTGACCAATCTCTGCCGGCACTCCTGTGGATTTCTCAGTAAGCTTTACAGGTGTGCTGGTGCGGAGGGGGGATTCAGATGGGAGCATAGTGTGGGGCTTTCCAGCATGGTGTAGTGGTTACGAGCAGGTGCACTCTAATCTGGAGAACCAGGTTTGATTCCCTGCTCTGCCACTTGAGCTGTGGAAGCTTTTCTGGGGAACCAGATTAGCTTGTGCACTCCGACACATGCCAGCTCGGTGACCTTGGGCTAGTCACAGTTCTTTGGAGCTCTCTCAGCCCCACCTACAGAGTGTTTGTGGGGGGGGGGGGAAGGAGATTGTAAGCCCCTTTGAGTCTCCATACAGGAGAGAAAGGGGGGATAGAAATCCTCAGATCAATAAGCTATTTCCCTTTGTTGCCAGAAATTTCAATCCCCTGCCCTGGATTTAGGTTCCCTGCCTTAATCTAAATGGAAGCTGGCTTCCAGTTAGCTAGGGAGGGGGGGAGCAGGTAGGAGGGAGGGTGAGAGAGCGAGAGGGGAATGGGAAAGGACAGGGGAAGAGAGAGAGATGGGGAAAGGAGGGAGGTGGCACAGGAGAGGAGGGGCTGGGCCGCAGGAGAGAGCCAGAGGCGACTGTCTGGATGGAAAGATCTGGCTGCTGAGATCAGTGATTTAGAAAGTGTGTACTAATGTTCCAAAGATCCACCAGCATGATCTCTGAATTTATAACTTTTATAACTCTGCAAGGAAGAAATCTGGTGTGTGTGTGTGGGGGGGGGGGGAGGATATGAAAGCTGATAATTCAGAGATCATGGCATAAGATTGTCAGAACTCCAAGTGCACACTTTTGCAATACAAATTAAAGAGAACATTCCATTGAGTTGCAACTGACTGATGACAATCCTTTGCATGGAGCATTCCATCCAACAAGAAACAAGGTGTTTTGCTATTGCTTTCCTCTGCATAGCAACCCTGGTCTTCCTTGGTGGTCTCCTATCCAAGTGCTGACCATGGGTGACCTTACTTAGCCTCTACATCCTGACAATCTTGGACCCAACTGGGCTAATCAAGATGGTGTAGTAGCAATAACAGCATCCGACATTTTAAAAAAGCACTCTAGTGATACAGCACTAGGGAAAGTGGGGATGCTGGGGAAATAATGGGTGACTATCTGGATGCAGTCACAGATAATTAAATCTCAGATTAATCAGTTATCAATTAATGCTGTATTTTTGGGGGGAGGGATCATACCATTCTGATGTGTTTGCCTAAATATTCCTTAGCAATTTTAATGGCTATTAGCCTGCTTGGATAGGGAGTGTTTTGGCACATAATAAAACTGATGCAAATCTGTACAGTGGGTGTTTGAGTTGGTCAGAGTTGGTCAAGCAGACTAGGAGATCAGTTGATGTCTGATTGTGTCATTCAAACCTGTTAAGTTTGATTGTTGTACATATTCAGTGTGAATTTCCCTTCTTTTCCCAACTCCACTTAAGAACACAGACATATTTTACCACACATTTCTAAAGCTCAAGTACTATAACTTTTCTTCAAAGGCTATGTTTCCACTGCTGGGGGGCAATTGGGGGTGCTGGATATAACACCATCAACGTTTTCACAGCAGTAATAAAACATTTTGAAAGCATTTTGAAAACATCAAAAATTTTATTTCTGCTGAGTGGCATGGACTATTGCTGTGTTCAGATTTGTCAGTTGGGGCATGTTCTATAATATGATGGTGACTTTAAAATGATCTGGTGCAAAAAATACTTGTTTGGTCATGGTGGGGGAGGGTGGCCACCCATACTGGGGGAGGGGGCTCCAAACTCAGGTTTTGTCCCCGGGCGCCAGTTTGCCTAGAAACGCCTCTGCAAGCAGGCAGGTAGAAGCCCAGGGGGTGGGGCTTGGTGGGCTTCTCTCCCCCTGCTTCCCCCCCCCCCTCCTGCCAGCCACTGCTGGCTTGCCTCCATGGGCTCCTGGCTCCTGCTGGTTGCCCGGGGCTTGGGGCTGACTTTCTGCTTCTTGCCAGCCCTCCTCCAGAAAAAAAGCGTGGCCAGTCAAACCCGCAATGTAGAAACTCACGTTGTGGGAGGGAGAAGTGTAATTTTAAATAAACATTCCAATTTTTCACGTACCACGCACGCATTTCCACAAAGGAAATACCTCTTACTATACTGGAAGAGTCCTTTCTGTGTAAATTTAGGAACTTTTCAAAAAGGGACAGAGATATTTTGAAAGAGCTATCGAAAGATGATGACCTTGGTATTCAAGAGGCTGATAAGGGGGAGAGATTGTGATTTTGAATGCGCAGGATTACGTAAGTGAGGTGATGAGACAAGTTTTTGACCAAACGAGTTATGTTGCTCTTGTTGAGAATCCCATTGACCACATATTGAGAATCATTAGAATTGTAAAACAGGAAGTGGGAAATTTAGGCTGTGCAGATGATTCAACTGCTAAGTTTCTTATTAGCGAACATCCCAGGATTACATTATTCTGTGTTCTCCCTAAGGTGCATAAACCTGGTGTTCTACCACCAAGTCATCCCATTCTGTCCGGGTCCAGTTCAGTTTTAGAACCCCGATCTCAATTTGTGGATCATTTTAAAAAAAATATTTTTAATTGGTATTTTGGATCGATATGTTTACATGTATTTTTCAGCCTTTCATTACAACCTTAATATCATTTTAAAAGCGATATATTCATGGTTTTTTTATTTCCTATGAGGAACTGTATGGACCAGGGGTCGGGAACCTTTTCCCCTCAAAGAGCCATTTGGCTCACCCCCCCCCCACTCGCTCGCACGCCCCCCCCTCTGCTCCCCTGCCCACTTGCTCGCTCGTGCCCCCCCCCCACCCGCCTGCAGGGCAGGCGTAGATGGGTCCGGCGGCTCGGCCTGGCCGGCTGCCGGAAGGGCAGGAGACAAAGCCCGTGGCGCGGCCTGGCCGGCCGCCGGGCGAGTGATGCCCTGCAAGGAGCAGGGCGGGTTGAAGAGGGGCCCAGGGGCTCAGCCTTGCTGGCCGCCGGGCGAGTGATGCGCCCGCCCTGCTCCTTGCAGGGCGGGTGAAGAGGGGCCCGGCGGCTCGGCCCGCCCTGCTCCTTGCAGAGCAGGTGAAGAGGGGTCCGGCGGCTCGGCCTTGCCGGCCGCCGGGCGAGTGATGCGCAGGGTGGGTGAAGAGGGCCCCGGCGGCTCGGCTCATGGAGCCGCAGAACAGCGGCGGAAGAGCCGCATGCGGCTCGCGAGCCGCGGGTTCCCAACCCCTGGTATGGACAATACATGCAAGGTTGGAATATTTATTTGTAATCAGTTTTTCATTTATTGATGTAATACACTTATTATATTTTAGCCTGATGTTACAGTTTTTGCCTTGTGGTACAGTTCGCATACTGTAAACAACAGAATGAAGATTGCCTTGACCTTGTTGTGTTGGATTCCTTGCGGTTTTAGGTATGGGCACAGAATGCCTTTGGCGGTGGAATGCACTGCAGATCTGATTCGCTGTAAAATCCTGGATGCTTCTGGTGGACTGAAATCCCACGAACTCGTCCTCACCTACGGCCTGGCTCTTGTGAGGTGAGATCTGGGTGAAGGGGAGGAGGAAGAGTTTGCCTGGAGAATAGTGCCAAGCAAGCCGTGGGGCTGAGCTTCTCGCAGCAGCAGCAGCACTGTGCTTGCTCCCACATGGCGTCCTCCAGTAATCAAACTTGGGCAGTCCAGTCTGAAGGGGTGGGGGTGGCCGAGGGGATCAGCACTGCCACACAGCCTCCAAAGAGGCAGGTGGCAACGTGGACTCTCTCCCCTGGGAAAGCCCATAGTAGAAAATTATTCCCTCTACCTCTTTTGGTGGCATAAGTCTGCTCTGCTGGGGGGGGGGGGGGGGGCGTTCTTGGGCCAAAAGTCCTTTGGGAGATGAATAAAGTTGACTCCACTCCTCCCCCCCCCCACACACACACCAGTGCAGGCATTTGCAGCAGTGACCAGTTCCTGTGGGGGCCAATATCTGGGTTTGGATTCTGCAGTAAGTCCCTCAGTGCCAGGGTCCATATCAGTTTGTACAGCACTGGTGGCCCAGCCAGCCCTTCTTCTGTTTCCAATATAGCTTCAGCCCCCCCCCCCCCCTTTGAATTGTACAGTTAGCCAGTGGTGGCGAACCTTTGGCACTGCCAGGGGCTGATGGGAATTGTAGTCCATAACATCTGGAGTGCCAAAGGTTCGCCACCACGGAGTTAGACTGTCTTTCAGATTCAGAATTAATGCAGCCCTAGATCTCCTCTGCTGCATTTCTGATTACCAAGGCTATTTGAATGAAGGAGGCTGCGGTGGAGGAAAATGCAGTCAAGTCACTGCTGACATATAGGGACCCCTCAAAGCAGGAAGAAAACAGAACAAGAAAGGAACAGAGCAACCTGGGACTTCCTTGGCAGCCTCCCATCCAAGTACTGCCTAGGGTTGACCCTGCTTAGCTTCTGAGCTCTGATCAGATCAGGCTGCCCTGGGCCATCCAGGTCAGGGCACCAAAACATTTTGAAGTTCTGGGTGCCAAAGATTTTTCTAGCGGTGGCAAGCCCAGTGCCCGGGCAAAATGGACTTTGCCCCATCTACGTTTTGTACCCCTGTGATTCTGACATTCTTGAAGCCGTCTCCTTCCATTTCTCCTCCTGCAGCTTTTTTTCCGCATACGTGCACTGCCTACATACCAAAGGTGTCCAATAATAACAATAGTTAAACTTTGCTCTCGCACATCGTGGCGGTAAAATCTTGAATGGATCTTCTGTGACAGCCACCTTTTTTCAAATTGCGCACAGGTTTGTGAATCTCATCACAGAGCGGAAGCAGAAAATTGTCATCGTGCCTCTGAGACGGCTAGCTACAGAGGTACAGTCGGCTCCAGTGTCTTTAAAATTATATCCTTTGTGGGGATCCAAATAGCATTGACCACCGTTTGGCTCACTAGTCATATTTCTACTTTATGAGCCGCCTCGAGCAGGGCTCTGGAAAGGCACCACGTGTATATTTTTGAAGTATTCATTCATTCATTCATTCATTCATTCATTCATTCATTCATTCATTCATTCATTCA
>NC_059437.1:3048167-3073149 GCF_021028975.2 Sphaerodactylus townsendi | reverse complement strand
TGAATGAATGAATGAATGAATGAATGAATGAATGAATGAATGAATGAATGAATGAATACTTCAAAAATATACACGTGGTGCCTTTCCAGAGCCCTGCTCGAGGCGGCTCATAAAGTAGAAATATGACTAGTGAGCCAAACGGTGGTCAATGCTATTTGGATCCCCACAAAGGATATAATTTTAAAGACACTGGAGCCGACTGTACCTCTGTAGCTAGCCGTCTCAGAGGCACGATGACAATTTTCTGCTTCCGCTCTGTGATGAGATTCACAAACCTGTGCGCAATTTGAAAAAAGGTGGCTGTCACAGAAGATCCATTCAAGATTTTACCGCCACGATGTGCGAGAGCAAAGTTTAACTATTGTTATTATTGGACACCTTTGGTATGTAGGCAGTGCACGTATGCGGAAAAAAAGCTGCAGGAGGAGAAATGGAAGGAGACCGCTTCAAGAATGTCAGAATCACAGGGGTACAAAACGTAGATGGGGCAAAGTCCATTTTGCCCGGGCACTGGGCTTGCCACCGCTAGAAAAATCTTTGGCACCCAGAACTTCAAAATGTTTTGGTGCCCTGACCTGGATGGCCCAGGGCAGCCTGATCTGATCAGAGCTCAGAAGCTAAGCAGGGTCAACCCTAGGCAGTACTTGGATGGGAGGCTGCCAAGGAAGTCCCAGGTTGCTCTGTTCCTTTCTTGTTCTGTTTTCTTCCTGCTTTGAGGGGTCCCTATATGTCAGCAGTGACTTGACTGCATTTTCCTCCACCGCAGCCTCCTTCATTCAAATAGCCTTGGTAATCAGAAATGCAGCAGAGGAGATCTAGGGCTGCATTAATTCTGAATCTGAAAGACAGTCTAACTCCGTGGTGGCGAACCTTTGGCACTCCAGATGTTATGGACTACAATTCCCATCAGCCCCTGGGAGTGCCAAAGGTTCGCCACCACTGGCTAACTGTACAATTCAAAGGGGGGGGGGGGGCTGAAGCTATATTGGAAACAGAAGAAGGGCTGGCTGGGCCACCAGTGCTGTACAAACTGATATGGACCCTGGCACTGAGGGACTTACTGCAGAATCCAAACCCATTTATTGGCCCCCACAGGAACTGGTCACTGCTGCAAATGCCTGCACTGGTGTGTGTGGGGGGGGGGGGGGGGGGAGTGGGGGCAACTTTATTCATCTCCCAAAGGACTTTTGGCCGAATACCCCCCCCCCCCCCCCCCCAGCAGAGCAGACTTATGCCACCAAAAGAGGTAGAGAGAATAATTTTCTACTATGGGCTTTCCCAGGGGAGAGAGTCCACGTTGCCACCTGCCTCTTTGGAGGCTGTGTGGCAGTGCTGATCCCCTCGGCCACCCCCACCCCTTCAGACTGGACTGCCCAAGTTTGATTACTGGAGGACGCCATGTGGGAGCAAGCACAGTGCTGCTGCTGCTGCGAGAAGCTCAGCCCCACGGCTTGCTTGGCACTATTCTCCAGGCAAACTCTTCCTCCTCCCCTTCACCCAGATCTCACCTCACAAGAGCCAGGCCGTAGGTGAGGACGAGTTCGTGGGATTTCAGTCCACCAGAAGCATCCAGGATTTTACAGCGAATCAGATCTGCAGTGCATTCCACCGCCAAAGGCATTCTGTGCCCATACCTAAAACCGCAAGGAATCCAACACAACAAGGTCAAGGCAATCTTCATTCTGTTGTTTACAGTATGCGAACTGTACCACAAGGCAAAAACTGTAACATCAGGCTAAAATATAATAAGTGTATTACATCAATAAATGAAAGACTGATTACAAATAAATATTCCAACCTTGCATGTATTGTCCATACCAGGGGTTGGGAACCCGCGGCTCGCGAGCCGCATGCGGCTCTTCCGCCGCTGTTCTGCGGCTCCATGAGCCGAGCCGCCGGGGCCCTCTTCACCCACCCTGCGCATCACTCGCCCGGCGGCCGGCAAGGCCGAGCCGCCGGACCCCTCTTCACCCACTCTGCAAGGAGCAGGGCGGGCCGAGCCGCTGGGCCCCTCTTCACCCGCCCTGCAAGGAGCAGGGCGGGCGCATCACTCGCCCGGCGGCCAGCAAGGCTGAGCCCCTGGGCCCCTCTTCAACCCGCCCTGCTCCTTGCAGGGCATCACTCGCCCGGCGGCCGGCCAGGCCGCGCCACGGGCTTTGTCTCCTGCCCTTCCGGCAGCCGGCCAGGCCGAGCCGCCGGACCCATCTACGCCTGCCCTGCAGGCGGGTGGGGGGGGGGGCACGAGCGAGCAAGTGGGCAGGGGAGCAGAGGGGGGGGGCGGGCGGGGGGGGGGGGGGGGGGGTGAGCCAAATGGCTCTTTGAGGGGAAAAGGTTCCCGACCCCTGGTCCATACAGTTCCTCATAGGAAATAAAAAAACCATGAATATATCGCTTTTAAAATGATATTAAGGTTGTAATGAAAGGCTGAAAAATACATGTAAACATATCGATCCAAAATACCAATTAAAAATATTTTTTTAAAAATGATCCACAAATTGAGATCGGGGTTCTAAAACTGAACTGGACCCGGACAGAATGGGATGACTTGGTGGTAGAACACCAGGTTTATGCACCTTAGGGAGAACACAGAATAATGTAATCCTGGGATGTTCGCTAATAAGAAACTTAGCAGTTGAATCATCTGCACAGCCTAAATTTCCCACTTCCTGTTTTACAATTCTAATGATTCTCAATATGTGGTCAATGGGATTCTCAACAAGAGCAACATAACTCGTTTGGTCAAAAACTTGTCTCATCACCTCACTTACGTAATCCTGCGCATTCAAAATCACAATCTCTCCCCCTTATCAGCCTCTTGAATACCAAGGTCATCATCTTTCGATAGCTCTTTCAAAATATCTCTGTCCCTTTTTGAAAAGTTCCTAAATTTACACAGAAAGGACTCTTCCAGTATAGTAAGAGGTATTTCCTTTGTGGAAATGCGTGCGTGGTACGTGAAAAATTGGAATGTTTATTTAAAATTACACTTCTCCCTCCCACAACGTGAGTTTCTACATTGCGGGTTTGACTGGCCACGCTTTTTTTCTGGAGGAGGGCTGGCAAGAAGCAGAAAGTCAGCCCCAAGCCCCGGGCAACCAGCAGGAGCCAGGAGCCCATGGAGGCAAGCCAGCAGTGGCTGGCAGGAGGGGGGGGGGAAGCAGGGGGAGAGAAGCCCACCAAGCCCCACCCCCTGGGCTTCTACCTGCCTGCTTGCAGAGGCGTTTCTAGGCAAACTGGCGCCCGGGGACAAAACCTGAGTTTGGAGCCCCCTCCCCCAGTATGGGTGGCCACCCTCCCCCACCATGACCAAACAAGTATTTTTTGCACCAGATCATTTTAAAGTCACCATCATATTATAGAACATGCCCCAACTGACAAATCTGAACACAGCAATAGTCCATGCCACTCAGCAGAAATAAAATTTTTGATGTTTTCAAAATGCTTTCAAAATGTTTTATTACTGCTGTGAAAACGTTGATGGTGTTATATCCAGCACCCCCAATTGCCCCCCAGCAGTGGAAACATAGCCTTTGAAGAAAAGTTATAGTACTTGAGCTTTAGAAATGTGTGGTAAAATATGTCTGTGTTCTTAAGTGGAGTTGGGAAAAGAAGGGAAATTCACACTGAATATGTACAACTATCAAACTTAACAGGTTTGAATGACACAATCAGACATCAACTGATCTCCTAGTCTGCTTGACCAACTCTGACCAACTCAAACACCCACTGTACAGATTTGCATCAGTTTTATTATGTGCCAAAACACTCCCTATCCAAGCAGGCTAATAGCCATTAAAATTGCTAAGGAATATTTAGGCAAACACATCAGAATGGTATGATCCCTCCCCCCAAAAATACAGCATTAATTGATAACTGATTAATCTGAGATTTAATTATCTGTGACTGCATCCAGATAGTCACCCATTATTTCCCCAGCATCCCCACTTTCCCTAGTGCTGTATCACTAGAGTGCTTTTTTAAAATGTCGGATGCTGTTATTGCTACTACACCATCTTGATTAGCCCAGTTGGGTCCAAGATTGTCAGGATGTAGAGGCTAAGTAAGGTCACCCATGGTCAGCACTTGGATAGGAGACCACCAAGGAAGACCAGGGTTGCTATGCAGAGGAAAGCAATAGCAAAACACCTTGTTTCTTGCTGGATGGAATGCTCCATGCAAAGGATTGTCATCAGTCAGTTGCAACTCAATGGAATGTTCTCTTTAATTTGTATTGCAAAAGTGTGCACTTGGAGTTCTGACAATCTTATGCCATGATCTCTGAATTATCAGCTTTCATATCCTCCCCCCCCCCCCCACACACACACACCAGATTTCTTCCTTGCAGAGTTATAAAAGTTAAAAATTCAGAGATCATGCTGGTAGATCTTTGGAACATTAGTACACACTTTCTAAATCACTGATCTCAGCAGCCAGATCTTTCCATCCAGACAGTCGCCTCTGGCTCTCTCCTGCGGCCCAGCCCCTCCTCTCCTGTGCCACCTCCCTCCTTTCCCCATCTCTCTCTCTTCCCCTGTCCTTTCCCATTCCCCTCTCGCTCTCTCACCCTCCCTCTTACCTGCTCCCCCCCTCCCTAGCTAACTGGAAGCCAGCTTCCATTTAGATTAAGGCAGGGAACCTAAATCCAGGGCAGGGGATTGAAATTTCTGGCAACAAAGGGAAATAGCTTATTGATCTGAGGATTTCTATCCCCCCTTTCTCTCCTGTATGGAGACTCAAAGGGGCTTACAATCTCCTCCCCCCCCCCCCCGCAAACACTCTGTAGGTGGGGCTGAGAGAGCTCCGAAGAACTGTGACTAGCCCAAGGTCACCGAGCTGGCATGTGTCGGAGTGCACAAGCTAATCTGGTTCCCCAGAAAAGCCTCCACAGCTCAAGTGGCAGAGCGGGGAATCAAACCTGGTTCTCCAGATTAGAGTGCACCTGCTCTTAACCACTACACCATGCTGGAAAGCCCCACACTATGCTCCCATCTGAATCCCCCCTCCGCACCAGCACACCTGTAAAGCTTACTGAGAAATCCACAGGAGCCCCCGGCAGAGATTGGTCACAGTTCCAAGCATCCCGTCTGCCACTACTGACGGATCACGTCCAATGCTCGCAGCTGCTCACTGCTGAGCCACAAAGCAGCAGGCAAATTCACCTGCTGGCATAGTAGGCAGGGATTCCCAAGCAATTTCCCCCAAAAAGCATCCCAGCCCTGGAGTGAGGCAAACAGGTTTTGGGGCACTGCAAGGGCAACGGGGGCCGGTGCCAAACAAGGAAACCCCCCTCCCCAAAGACTTCTGCCTCTAGCTCTCCCTGGCTGTGCCAAGTGATTGCTTCCATGGTTTGCAATGCAGCACATGATCTTCCTCCTCCTCTGGTGTTTCTGGGAAAGCAGGAGAGCCCAGCTTTGCGGAAGATGCCCAGCCCAGCCCAGCGACCAAGCGGCACCTGAGAAAAACAAGCGGCTCTCTCAAACCCAGGGAGTGGTGCCAGTGCATTCCAATGGGATGCTCCCCTGCAGCAGCCCCCTGCCCATGCAGCCACTCCTATGGGCACAAACTCAAAACAAACAGTCATGTATTCGAATCTGACATGGGGCAGATGCATTTCCCTTGGGGCGGGGGTCACAGCTGTCTGTCAAGCCCCATGCTGCCTTTCAGGGATGCCCCCCAAGGTGCCAGTTGAGTGTTGCTCCCCTCCCACTTCTTAACTTGCTTAACCTGCCTGCTGCAGGGTCCTACCTCAAAATCCCACTTTTGCAGGAGAGCCCCTGTGCCTGGGGGCTGGGTTGTGGGACGCAAAGCTATTTTTACAGACTGGCATGTATGCGTGCACACCCATGGTGCATCTGAGGGAGGATCTGCAGAGCGGCTGGGCTGGGGGGGAAGGGGGTTCAGCAACAGCAGCAACCCCGGGCGGGGGGAGGGTACTGCCTGGCATGCACATGGCAGTGTTTGTTTACAAATAACCCATGGCACCTGCAGGTGAGCACGAGCAGAAAGGAGCATCTCACAAACACACACACACACACCACCCGGGCTGGCGCCCTTAAGCCTGAGGAAGGGAAAGCCAGGCATTGCAACCCACCCCCGAACTTTGAGTTTGTCCTCCCACGGGACCAAACCCTCTCCAACAAAGGCTGCCAAGGGTGCCGATCCACCCGCTTCTCGTGGGAATGCATGTCTTGTGTCCCCAGCGTCACCCCCCCCGCACTCCAGAGGGTGCAGCACCCCTCCAGGAGGGCAGCAGCAGAACCTGGGGGCAGCGGGGGTGGAAGGGGACAGGGCGCTCCCCCCGCACTCCAAGCCCAGCCCTGGCAAAGGGAAAGAGCAGGGATCTGGACAGCAAAGGGGATGCTGGAAAAGAGGAGTGGCAGGAGGAAGGGATGGGGTGCAGTTTGGTTTGCTGGGTGGAGAGACCCTCACTCCCACACAGGGAACATTGGGTGGTCCTCCTCAGCTCCCCTCCTCACCTGCCACCAGCAGCGTTGGTTCCTTGAGCGCGCCCACAGTCTGGCTGTGTGTGTGGGGGGGGGGGGGGGGGAGGTGGCTGCCAGTGCCTCTCACCTGCCTCCAGCGGTGCTTGGGCGCCCACAGCTTGTCCGCATTGCTGGCCCATCACCCACCCACCCCAACAGCCGGACTGGTTCCTGTGGGCCATGGGCGCGCTCGCGGAGCAAACGCTGGCGAGGTGGGTGAGGCCAAGGAAAGGCTGACAAGTCCAGCTGTGTGTGGGGGGGGGGACAATCATGGGCTGGTTCGCTGCCTCGCTCACCTGCCGCCGCCTGTTGCTGCTGCTGCCAGGCTCCCACTTGGCTTCCCTTCTCGGCTTCTGCCTTCTTCTGTGCCGGCCAGCCTGGGGAGAAGTCTTGTGACTGTTTGCAGGCAGGCCGGAAGAGAAGGCAAGGCATGCCGGCTCAGAGGGAGGCGGAGCTCCCGCCTCCGAGGCTCCTGATCTTGATGACTCACAGCCCCTGCAGAGGTCAGGAGAATGCCTGGGAGGGCACGGATTTTGCCCGCCCCCTGGACTGGACATTCCAGGCCACCGTCCTTGCTGGACTGGAGCATGATGGGTAACTGTGGGGGACATTTTGGCGCCCCCCACGTGACTTTAATCGGTGCACCCGGGGACAAGGGGTACCCCACGTCCCTAGGCAAATTCGCCACTGCCTGCTTGCCTCTCCTGTCGAGCACAGCCACTCTATGGAGCTCCTATTTGGCTAATTCCGAATAACAGCATTATCAAATCATTCCACTCCAAATTCTTGAACAAATTATTTGGCGTGCCAAACTGCGTCCCGTACGCAGTCTTATGTTTAGAATCTGGCCAATATTCTATAGAGGCCACTATTTGGCTAATCATTATAAAATTCTGGTTAAATATTCACTGAAGCTCCAGAAACTCATTGACCCAACTTACCTTGAGTGAACTCCACCATTCAAAATGGTGCACAATAGTTACAGCAAAGATCGGGGAACTGGGTTATGACAGTGACTCCTTCAATATGCTAACCTTTACTGAAACTTTTGCCCTCATTAAAGAGAGGCTGTTAGCAATGGACTATCAACAACTGCAGAGCTTGGCAAATAAATCTTGTTCACCAACAAATATGTCAATTCCTTTCACCCAGGGATACCCAGCCTATTATATTACAGCGCTCACAAATCCCATACACAGGAGAGCCTATATGCTGGCTAGATTTAACATCATGCCATCTCCGCTACATAGAGGAAGACTTAAAGGTCTTCCAAGCGATAAGAGGTTCTGTACCTGTAGCATAGGACAGCTCAATTCCATCCCACACATTATCCTGAACTGCGTATTATACCAAGAACTCCGATCCAGCCTGCTATCCCAAGCTATAGACCCTATGATTGATTATACTGAATCAGATAAAGTAGTTATGCTTTTAAATTGTCAGGATTTCCATTGTTGCCTTATAGTGGCAAAGTTTTTGTCAGAAGTTTGTAAACTGAATGTATGACAAACACGAAGTTTTTTACTATTCACTTTTTTACTGGAACTGTATTTTTTATACTATCGTGTATATGCCAATAAAGGCTTATTGAACTGAACTGAATTGCCTCTCCTGTGAGGAGCTATCCAGGTTTAGGGATAGGCTAACCCACCACACCGCTTGTCCCACAGAAGCAAGCTCAGTCCAGCCAGCAGAACCTTTTCCCCCATGCCGCAGTTTTAGACAGTTTCCAAATCACAAGGGGAGCTGTGTCCCTAACCCCTGCAATGTGGGAGGGAGAAGTGCATTCCTTCACTTACTGATATAATACACACGTCCTGCCACGAGCTGACTGAAGTTCTCATGCCTTCAGTCTAAGCCGTGGTGCGACCGCACTTGGAGTACTGTGTTCAGTTCTGGTCGCCGCATCTCAAAAAGGATATCGAAGAGATAGAAAAAGTGCAGAGAAGGGCAACGAGGATGATTGAGGGACTGGAGCGCCTTCCTTATGAGGAGAGGCTGCAGTGTTTGGGACTCTTTAGTTTGGAGAGGAGACGGCTGAGGGGGGATATGATTGAAGTCTATAAAATTATGCATGGGGTAGAAAATGTTGACAGAGAGAAATTTTTCTCTCTTTCTCACAATACTAGAACCAGGGGGCATCCATTGAAAATGCTGGGGGGAAGAATTAGGACTAATCAAAGGAAACACTTCTTCACGCAACGTGCGATTGGTGTTTGGAATATGCTGCCACAGGAGGTGGTGATGGCCACTAACCTGGATAGCTTTAAAAGGGGCTTGGACAGATTTATAGAGAAGTCGATCTATGGCTACCAATCTTGATCCTCCTTGATCTCAGATTGCAAATGCCTTAGCAGACCAGGTGCTCGGGAGCAGCAGCAGCAGGCCATTGCTTTCACATCCTGCATGTGAGCTCCCAAAGGCACCTGGTGGGCCACTGCGAGTACCAGGGAGCTGGACTAGATGGACTCTGGTCTGATCCAGCAGGCTAGTTCTTATGTTCTTAAGGGTAGTCTAACAGCTCAAGGGTCAATGCATGGGAGCAAAAGGAGACCACCTTTAAAAAGGAAGTGTAGATTCCAGATTGGACTGACAAAGCGAGACAGAAGGCTCTGGCTGCAAAATGGAAAGGGAACTACTGATCGCTCTCTCAGCCGCCCCCTGCAAAACAAGACCTTCAAAGAAAAGTGAAACTACAACTTCCTAACACAGCATTCCATCAATCCCAAGCCCAGTTCCAACCAGAGAACCAGAGAGGCAGCGCAATGAAGAACTCTGTTGATTTTCAAAAGGAAAACCTCAAAAGGTCAGTCAATAGAGCTACTGACTCTAGTATAAGATGACCAGATTTTCACGTTTTAAATGTGGGACGCGCGCACACGCAGATGCAGGAGCGCACTGCCTTTTGGGGCACTCCCCGGTTTCCCGCCGGGAGTGCACCAGAAGGCAATGCGGCAGCGCAGGAGGCTGCCGCACTGCCTTCTGGGGCACCCCCCTGTTTCTCGCCCTGTCACAGGGGAGCGCCCCAGAAGGCAGTGCAGCAGCCTTCCAAAAATCAGGAGAATTAAACAACCCCGCGGGACGCGGGACAAATTGCTCAAAAGTGGGACTGTCCCGCCAAAAGCGGGACGTCTGGTCACCTTGCTCTAGTAAGCAACCAGCTGCCATCACTTGGTTCCAAGGTAGCACAGGTTGGGGACTGACTCCCTGCCGACCGCCAGCAACACTCCCTGCTTCTCCAACACTTCCTACCTTCCCCACACACCTCCTCACCTGCTCTTCCAGGCAGACACACGGTCCAGCGCATCCCGCTGGGCCTGGAAGTCCCCGCAATACAGCCCCACCATCACTTGGTCCCATTCAGCCTTGCTCTGCCAGGCCACCACGCTCCGTGGCATCGTGTGCTTAGGGTTCCCAGCTGTCAGCCCTCCCTCCCGGGCACCGCCGCTTTGGTGACAGGCCATACTGCTTGCCGATTCTTCTGGAGCCTTCCAAAGACCAATGCTACCTAAGGTTTAAAAAGGAAACAAAAAAAATCCCAAAGGTTTTAGTTCAGATGTTGTGCTCCAGTCTCCAAAAGCCTGCATTTCATTATTTTATAACCCTCAGAAACCGAAAGAATAAATAACAAATCCATGGGTAAGATGAGGGTCTATTTTTTTCCCCCCAATTAAGACTAACCAGTTGGGAAGATTAGATTCTGAGAGCATTTGATATATAAGGTGACAGGGATTAAGATTACAGTATATTTACAGGCACTAAAAAATTCCAATAAATGTTGGCCAGGAACTCGTATCTGTGTCTGGAGCATCTTGCAATCTCTGCAAGCACATTCCTCTCTCTCGGTCCTTCCTGCCTGTCTTTCCCCCTCACATAGGTTGCCATTTTCCAGAAGAACCTGGAGATCTCCCGGAACCCCAAAGAGTCTCCAGACTACAGAGATCAGCTCCCCTGGAGAAAATGAAAGCTTTGGAAGGTGGCCTCAAGCGGCGCCGCATCTCTGCCTTCCCAGGCACTGCCCTGAAAGCTCCAGGAGTTTCCCCACCCAGAGTTAGCGACCCTTCGCTGTGCAGAATTGTCAGCTGCAGACTCCTCGGGGCAGGGCTTTCCTCTCCTTCTGCACATCAGTCGGCAAAATTCTGATAGCAGCCAACGGGGCCGCCACACACCGGCGCTCAACCACCCCTCCCAGGTTGGAGACCAAAGCAACGGTAACCATAGCAACCAAGCTGGACCCCCCCACCCTTCCCCTCTCCCGGATCACACAGCACTCCCAGCCCCACCTCCCGACCAACCTGGCCCCGGAGGCAGGTGACCCCACCGTCCAGCCGGAGTCCAGGCGGTCTCGCCGGGAAGAGGCGGCAGCAAAAGCAGCCAATCAGATTACGAGGACCGGGAGGCGGCGCGTCGGGGGAAAGAGAAACAAAAAATCCGATTGGCGCATTAGAGGGAAAAGATTAGACCCGGAAGCGGAAGCGGCTCTGGCGGGGCATGACACACTTTGATTGGTTGAAGCTGCAAGGGTCTATCGGACGTGGCCATTAGGGTGGCGAGAGAGGGGTAGAGGTAAGGAACGTTATAGGCAACCTTCACTTCAGGTTATCATTGGCATTGAGGGGGGCGCTGCTGTTCCCACCGCGTTGGAAACCGGCTTGATTTTTTCATAACGTGTGTGTGTGTGTGAGTATGTTAAGTGCCATCAAGTGGCCTCCAACTCATGGCGACCCTGTGAGTTAATGACTGCCCAAATGTCTTACTGTTTTACTATAATTGTAATATTTTGTTTCTAATAATATATTTTTGTTTTTAATAACTTTATTGATTTTCTCAAAGTATATGAAAGAAAAAGGCAATAAACAGAAAAACAACACAAGAATAATAAACAGAAAAATTCCTAACCGTAAAAGCAAAATGAAACAACTGAATGGAACTTAATAAATTAAAATATGAATATATTTTGAAAGAGAGCTTTCTATCTTCTTTTATCCTGTCCAGCATTCTGCTTTTAAATTATTTCATTAACACCGATTGATGTATATCAATTAACACTAATTGATGTCTATCAAATACTTATCCAGTGGTGGCGAACCTTTGGCACTCCGGATGTTATGGACTACAATTCCCATCAGCCCCTGCCAGCATGGCCAATTGGATCCTCTGAAGATGCCAGCCACAGATGCAGGCGAAATGTCAGGAGAAAATGCTACTGGAACACAGCCATACAGCCCAGAAACCACACAAGAATTTCCTTCTGCGTTAACCAGCAACATTATGTCTAGGTATCATTTCCATTGATTGCAGTGAAGAATCTGCTATTCCCAGAGGAAAGAAAATACAGATTCTTCTTCCTGCTTTATCAAACTACTTTCCATTATTGACTGTGACGAGATTAAGCATCATTAATATCTCACCTCAGGCTTAAATGGAATACGGGCGGTGACCAGAGGCCAAAGGCTACCGAAGCTTGCTTTTGAGAGATGTTCAGCTCAAGCAGTTTTTGGCTTCCAATGCCTGTAAAGAGCCAATCCAGTAGAATCCTATGAAAGATTTATTTGCATGTTAAGGAAGGACACTTGGTGGGACCTGGGAATCCCCTGGAATTACAGCTTAGTTTATCTCCAGACTACAGAGATATGTTGGGTTCTTTGGAGGGTGGACTCCATGAGGTGGCAGCGCGAGGTTGTGCTGGTGCATTTGCCCTTCCTGGGACACCCTAATCCCCATCCTGACAAAACGCTCGATCTTTGGAAGAAATTGCAAAAACCAAAATAATGCTCTAACCTGTGTATAAAGTGAAGGGCGGTGCTGTATCTTGAGCAAAGTTGCTCTATGACCTTTTACTCCCTAGACCTCAATTTTTAAACAGAAATAAGTTAAAGTGAAAATGACCCAGGTGGCACAAACGCTGCAGTGGGAGAGAAGGAAGGGAAAGGGCCATACCACCTCTGAACACGCCCGATCTCGCCTGATCTCGGGACAGCTCTCTTTCTGTCACTCTCTTTCTTTTCTCAGTTGAAGTCTGCAAACTTCAAGAGGGGATCTTTGGAGCAAATTCCTCGGAGGGAAATCCTAAGTGGGAAGGAATTACACGAATCTGCCATGTCTGGAATTTGGATCCCAGCATAGCAGTGAAACCAGTGGTGGGATCCAAAAATTTTAGTAACAGGTTCCCTCGCCAGCCTCCCCTCAGCAAAGGGGGGCAGAGGCAAACCTGAGCCCTGGGCAAAACCTGAGTTGGATGCCCCCCCCCCCATGGGCAGCCACCCCACCACGACCTCAAAAAAATTTTTTGCACCAGGTCATTTCTAAATCATTATCACGTTATAGAAAATGCCCCGACTCACAAGTCTGAACACAGCAATGGTGAAACACACAGGTTCTTTGATAGAGACTGGTGAGATCAAAGGTACAAAAGGCTGAGAATCCATGAATTGCAGTACCTGAAAGGGATTCACCCAGTTCAGGGAGTTACATTATTAGTCGCACTTGCTATATGGAACCTTCACGTTCAAAGGCAGGATGCCTCTCGGGGAGGTGAGGGCGTGGAGATGGGAAAGCGGGCTCCACTAGTAACCCCTCTCGGCACACACAAATAATTAGTCGCCCATTCGGGAACTGGTGAGAACCTGCTGGATCCCACCTCTGAGTGAAACGCATATTGTAGGAACCTTGGGCAAGTCACTGGATCTCAGCCTGCGGTGTAGTGCCAATGGGGACATCCGGGGACATCTGCCCTGGGCACGCTTCTGCCAGGTCATGTGAGGAGGGCATAAAAACCCCTCTGCCAGACGGAGAAGGCGGCTGCCTGCTCCATTGGGCAGATAAATGGCGGCGGTGGCCTGCCTCGCTACATCGGGTTGTTGCGCCACAGGAGCTGGTAGCGCCAGGCATGGAAACCCCCTTTGCCCAATGGAGAAGGTGGCTGCCCGCTCCTTGGGGCAGAGGGGGGATGCTGGCAGTGGCTCGCTCGGTGCCACCAGTTCTCGCTCCACTGGAGCTGGCAGCGCTGAGCAGGGGAAACCCCCTCTGCCCAATGGAGCAGCATGTCTGTGGGGCAGAGCAGGAATGGCAGCCTGGTAGCTTGCACCCCCATGGGTCCTCGCATTCGCAGCCAACCCCACGCGACCATCGCATCTGCAGCCTGCAGGATAAGGTAAGTGTGGGGGGGCACAGGTGTGGCATGGGGAACCATGGGGGGGGGCCGGAAAATGTGGAGGCCAAATTTGCGGCGAAGCTTTGCTCAGCTACGCCTCTGCTTTTCAGCCTAGTCTTCCTTGCAGGACTGTTGTGAGGAAAGAACCTTTGCACACCACCCTGAAGTCCTTGGAAAACAGAGGTATGCAACTAGGATAGATCTGTGGGGTTCTTCTGAGGACACATATTTAGGACTGCACTGGACGCTGGACGATACAAAACTAGTCCAATGAGTGCCACATAAAAACTAAACTGCAATGAGTGGTCATTGTTGCTTGATCAGTAACCCAGGGAGGGTCAGGAAAAACATCCCTTATTCAGGACATTTCCCAGCAATGGCTTACATTGTTCTCGCCACCATTTGCCCTTCAGTTTCCTCATTTTAAAAATCCTTCACACTCACCTTCTCCGGGTGTGGCCTGGAGATATCTGATTTTACAACTGATCTCCAGACTACAGAAACCACTTCCCCCGGAGAAAATGACTGCTTATGAAGGTGGAAGAAGAAGAAGAAGAAGAAGAAGAAGAAGAAGAAGAAGAAGAAGAAGAAGAAGAAGAAGAAGAAGAAGAAGAAGAAGAAGAAGAAGAAGAAGAAGAAGAAGAGGAGGAGGGGGGGGGGGGGGGGGAGGAGGAGGAGGAGGAGGAGGAGGAGTTTGGATTTATATCCCCCCCTTTCTCTCCTGCAGGAGACTCAAAGGGGCTGACAATCTCCTTGCCCTTCCCCCCTCACAACAAACACCCTGTGAGGTAGGTGGAGCTGAGAGAGCTCCGAGAAGCTGTGACTAGCCCAAGGTCACCCAGCTGGTGTGTGTGGGAGTGCACAGGCTAATCTGAATTCCCCAGATAAGCCTCCACAGCTCAGGCGGCAGAGCTGGGAATCAAACCCAGTTCCTCCAGATTAGATACGCGAGCTCTTAACCTCCTACGCCACTGCTGCTCCTGGAGCGTCTGCCATTATACCCTCCTGAGAACTTTCCCCTGCACAACCCCTACTGTGCCTTGATTCTTCTTGGGCAAATTGTGGGGCAAAGATAAAGTCGTTTCTTCATGACAACAGAAACACACAAACAAAAACCCTCCCCTCAACAGCTTGCCAGCAATCTTACTACATTCACGACTGATTTAAACCGACCCTGCCTCACTGCGGCTTCTGCCACCAACAGCTTGTTGTATTGCTCTGCACAAAAGGCTTTACTGCTAGTATAATGTAATGACATAGATCTCTCTATTGCAGGTACCAAGCAATGAAAATGCAGTTCTGGAGACTAAGCTGTGTTCCACTAAAGAGACTGGTACAATAAACCTACACAATTAATTCGGCAAGTTTCCGTGAAAGGGCCACACATTTACAATAAAAAAGATTTACGGAGGTGCCTCTTATAAACCCTGAGCATCCAGATTCAGTGCAACAAATCCAATACAACACTAATAAAAACGTGTGCTTGCTACTTAATAATCCAAGAGGCTAAAGAGTTGGGCAGTAAAACCTTTAGGTCAGTGACTGTTTTGGGGAGCCTCTCTCAAGCCCTTCGGGACCGCATTACCCCACATGTCCGAACTTGACCTCTGCGCTCAGCAGAGGCCAATTTACTGGAGGTCCCCGGCCCCTCAATGATGCGGCTGGCCTCCACTCGAGCCAGGGCCTTCACGGCTCTGGCGCCGGCCTGGTGGAACACTCTCCCTCCAGCTGTCCGGGCCCTGCGGGACCTTGGGGATTTCCGCAGGGCCTGTAAGACTGAGTTGTTCCGCCGGGCCTTTGGAGAGACCGGCCGCTGAGGATGCCCCTGCTCCCTCCTCTTTACCCCCATGGGCCCTAATACCATCAGGACCCATTATTTCGCATTAGGAGGGTTTCGTAAGGGCGCGGGCGATGTTCTAAGATACTACTGTTGTTTTAATTATATGTATGTTTTTAGCTGATGTTTTAGCTGTACACCACCCTGAGCCCTTCGGGGATAGGGCGGTATACTAAATTTAATAAATAATAATAATAAATAATAATAATAAGACTGAAAATACAAAAAGAGTGCAAAAGCAATCAGACCCCAGTGAAGCTGGACAGTACAAAAAACATTTAGCATCCAAAGGGCTTGCTTTCAGTAATTCTCTAGGAAGCAATAGGTAGAAAAGCATTGTGCCTTCCAAGACTGCAGTATTAGAAACTTCAAATGATACGTACGCTCTTGAGACCACATTTCTAAGAGGATTAGCCGTCCAACTGTTGAGGGGGTCAAAGTTAATCCCAGGTTCGAAAACCGTAACTATATTCCACAAGGAATCTGCTCTGCGGCTCTTTCCGATTGGCTGTTGTGTTGGGACGGGAACGCGACCCCGCGACCCCTCCCCTCTGCTTGAGGAAGTTTTTTTTAAAAAAACATTCTGGCTGCGCAGCTTCGTAGGAACATAGGAAGTTCTATTTTTTTTAACTTTTTGGCTGTGCAGCTTCGTTGGTGCACACACTCTGCACTAGCTCGCCTTCTCTTTGTAGGTTCATGCCTACGAAGCCACGACCAGTGCACCAAAAAAAAAACCCATTTGCGCGCTCTGTGCCCAGCTCACTGCACTCTGATTGGAGCGTGCCTCCTTGGGTGGGAAAAATGAACCATTTTGGCCTTTTTCGCACACACAGTTTGTTCTTGATTTAATATGTGAGGTCGTCATAGTTTCTGCCTTTTTTTCGCACACACTTGAGCCGTAATGTGGCCCGACCCCTAATCTGTACCTCATTTCAGCCTTTGTCCCACATTTTTCCTGTCGCTCGATAATTGTGCAACTTTCTTGGATAAAACGGATTCCCCCCACAATCTGGTGCCTAGGTGCAAAACACAACTGGAGCAAGCGACTGCGAGGGATCACGCCCACTGTGTGATGCGATTTCCTCCAACCAATCAGGATGCGGTTGAGCTTGCCAGTTGCGCGCGCGCATTTCACATGGAACCCGCCCCTGGACGGCACAACAGCCAATCGGAATCGTCGTTTGCACCGCATTCCAGGGCGATGCAAAAACACAGGAGTTGTGAAGCAACCAGAAGATCCGTAACAACCTGGTGATGTGTGAATGCTCTCGAGCGACGAAACAGCAACAAAAAGGTCAGGATGTCGATGCAGATTGCTTTAATTCTAGAACAAACCGTGTGTGCGAAAAAGGCCATTGTTTTCCTGCTGCCTCCCCACCGATGCGGCCTCGGCCCGCATTTTTCAAAAAGGTGTACCTTCTTGCCGGTTTTTGAAAACCACGGGGTGAGGGGGAGAGCGTGTGCCAAGGCCAGGATGGAGCCGAGTTGGGCCCTGGAGCCGTGGGGACTCCTCGCCCAGACTGGGACTTTTACCGTGAGTATCATGGGATAAATTGACCGTGGGGAATCGCCCTCTGACCAGCATTTGGAAGACTTTTGAAAGCTGCTAGGCTGGATGGAATTGAATCACTCTGCTGCAGGTTGAGAACTGGAGCTGCAGTGAGGCAGACTAGACAGCAGAGGGCATGTGTGAGCCACGCAAACATCAGGCAAAAATCTTGTTGAGGCAAGGGGACTCTGGAGCCAATGGGCCTGCCCTTTATGGCCCAGGTAAGACACACCTGAGGATGGCTTCATTCCAGCAGATGCTCTTCAACTGCAGGCAGATCTGCCTCAGTCACTTTCAGGACCTTTTAACCAAACAGTCCATAATATTCTGCTGTTTTTTATTTTTGCAGCGCCTCTATGTCAATCAATCAATCTTTATTGCAGGCACAGACCAGCATAGACAAACGTAAGGTAAATAGGATATAATTGAAAGGATGAACTGTATTAAAACTGTAAACATATATCTAAAAGAATCTACAGGCAGAAGAAAATCGGGAGCCCAAAAAGGTCTGGGAGGGTAGAAGGAATGGGATAAGAGAATCAATATTAAAAGGGAACGAGGCTTGAGGGAAAAAAGACTATAACTATATAACTATATAACAATAACGAGCAGCAATGGCGTAGGAGGTTAAGAGCTCGTGTATCTAATCTGGAGGAACCGGGTTTGATTCCCAGCTTTGCCACCTGAGCTGTGGAGGCTTATCTGGGGAATTCAGATTAGCCTGTACACTCCCACACACGCTGGCTGGGTGACCTTGGGCTAGTCACAGCTTCTCGGAGCTCTCTCAGCCCCACCTACCTCACAGGGTGTTTGTTGTGAGGGGGGAAGGGCAAGGAGATTGTCAGCCCCTTTGAGTCTCCTGCAGGAGAGAAAGGGGGGATATGAATCCAAACTCTTCTTCTTCTTCTATATAGATCACAGTACACTAGACAACCTTTGTATTAATTCAGCTTGTTTTATAGCTTTTATGGGAACTGGGACAGCCAACTCCAGGGTGAGAAATATCCGCAGCTATGGGAGATGAGCCAGAGAAGGGCTGAGTTTGGGGAAGGGGAGGAACATTGCAGAGATGTGATTCCCTACAGCTTACCTCCCCAAACTGCATTTTTTTTCCAGGGAAACTCATTTCTGCAATTCCCTGCAGAGTATTCACCATAATGCATTTTTTTTTACATAACTCAAACAGTGACGGAACAAAATGTTTCAGTTGTTCCTGTTGCTTACAGGAACCAATTCACTCATGTTGCCAGCCTTACTCGTATATCAGTGCTGATTTTTTTCCCCATAGCAGCCGCAAATTGCGCATTGGGAGCTTGATTCAGACTTGCTTTCTCAGAGAGGTCAGAAAAGCAGAGCTGTTTGATGGGGAGGGAACAGTGGGAAGGAATAAAGATGTAATATAACTTGCATTTTCTTTACACACATATAGAGTTTACTGATTTTATATTTAAAAAACAACATAATGTAATTACAAATATAACAAAATATAAATGAATAAACCTTCATGGGTAAAAATGATGAAAATAGCCATTCTTATCTATCATTACTGAAGTAATAATTCTGTTTAGATTAGGTTTTTTAAAAGGTCAGAATAGATTAAATATCTGCTACACATTGATTATTAATATATTAATTATACATAATTATGTTAATTATATTGAGGTGTTGTGCAGTTTCCGGGTTGTATGGCCGTGTTCTAGCAGCATTTTCTCCTGATGTTTCGCCTGCATCTGTGGCTGGCATCTTCAGAGGATCCTCCAGCCATGAAAGCCTTTGACAATACATTGTTAATTATTTTAACTTAGGCTGACCAGACGTCCCACTTTTGGCGAGACAGTCCCGCCTTCAAACAATTTGTCCCGCGTCCTGCGGATGTAGTAATGCACTGCTGACCCAGCAGCACCGTGGTAGAACGTTGGGACGCCAACGGACCTACGGCCTTCTGGTCGCACCGCACCCCCACTCCTCATCCCCCTATGAGTCACGGGTCATGAACTGTCTGGCTCAGTCACCGGGCGCAGGGACAATGGTCTTGCCCCCAGGTGAGGATTAGGCTCAGACGCTTACGCTCCTCTCCGCACGTAGCCAGGTGAGATCATGCATCACATGATGATCTCCCGACCTCCCGCCTCCCGCTCTCCCGGAACTCCCCCCGGTCCTCCCTCCTACACGCCCCCGATAGAATAACAATAAAAGGTGCCAGGAACCAGCACGCGAGAGACTCGCTAGGAACACGGACCTCCGGGCTCCCGCTGCTGGCGATCTCCACCAGATGTTATCTCCGCGTCTCGTCTCGTTCTTACGCTGACCACGTGGGTCGACTACAGCGGGTTATTTCAATTGTCCCGATTTTTGGGAGGCTGCCGCACTGCCTTCTGGGGCGCAAGGCAGTGCGGCAGCCTTCGCACATGTGGCCGCAGGAGCACGGCCTTCTGGGGCACTGCCGTTTCCCGCCCTGTGACAGGGCGGGAAACGGCAGCGCCCCAGAAGGCAGTGCGCTCCTGCGGCTGCACGTGCATGCGGGCGCAGCCGCCTACCCCCCGTCCCGGTTCACAAAGGTGACCGTGTGGTCACCTTATTTTAACTACAAATCAGACAGTTGTTCTTCTTCTGAAAAACCTCTGTGGATAACTGTATACTGGATCTATTTTTGAACATTAATACTATATTTTAGTTGCCTTTCTTACTTGTTCAAAAAGTACAATGCAAGAAATCTAATTTCCTAATGAAATTCCTGTTTGGATATCTGTTTACCAGACTGGTAAGCTTTGCCACTGTAGCATATTCTCCCACCTTCTGTCAAATTCTTTGGTGGAATTTGTGTCCATTTGGAACTTTATTTTTTAGTATTGCAGGTCAGTATAAGACATTGAATGCAATTTTTGGGGGGAGTTTTGTGGAGGCCTCAGACAAAACAGAAAAAGTTTAGAAACTCAAAAAAAATATGCATAGTATTGTATAATAAAATATATGCATAGTATTGTTTAATATCAATTTTTTTAAAAAAAAATACCCTAAATATACACAATTTCTTTTTTAAGGTTAAAAGTAAAAGAAATTTAAAAATTCAGACTTCTTCTCTGGTATGAAGGAAGGCCCAAAAAATGTTATGCGCATTTCCAGATTGCAGGGGGGGGGGGGGGAGAGCTCCATCCCTAACTCCTATGGAAGGCATAACAGATACATTTTGTTCCAATATTTAATTTTAAAAACTTCTTTACAAGTCCACCAGATGTGGTTAAGTATTCGCTTAATTCTATAATTAATATATTAATTATATTATGGTCTGTTGTTTTCTTTGCATTTCCAACAGGTTCATTTCAAATTTTTGCCTTTCAAAACATCTGGTCTGTTTTCTTCTTTGCATTTCCAACCCATTTCTTTCAAAATTTTGCTCATCTTCACTATATTTTGGGGAGTGATGTACCATCTATAAAACTTCTTGTACCCATATTCCCTTAAAGTTTGGCAGGTTGTAAATTTAATATCCTTTATCCATAAGGCTTCCCGTTATTGCAGAGGTATTCCTTCTTGGAAGTTTTGCATCCATTTTATCATACGTTCTTTCACTTGTTCCATTTCAGGCTCATGTTTTAACATCAGCTTATATATCCTTCCCAACAAATGCTGTTTTTGTTGGGTAATTTCCATTCATATTTTGTCAGCTCCTTTCATACCCCTCTTGCCGCTCTTAATTCTCAATCTGGAAAGTATATCAGCCATTGTATTTTTCTTTCCTTCATCTTTCATCTCTTTGCATGATTTAATTTTTTCTTGCATATCAATCATCTCTTTATCAATTTTACTGTCATTGCTTTTTTTGCATATTTTTTTGTCAAAATAAATCTTTAGTGGGGATATTAGTAGTGAAATTGGGACGTGGGCAGTGCCAACCAAAGTCCTGGGGCGTCCAGAAACGGTGGCACAGCAATACCACCCTGCCACCTCCAGAGGGCTTTCTGGTGGCACAGCGAGGCAAAAATAAAAGAACCCTCCCAGCTGCCGAAAAGCCCTCCATTAAGCTCAGTGGGCTTACACCACCCAGAAGTCCAAACCGTGGGCACCAGCGTCCCGGGAGGCAAAACTGTGATGGAAGCCAACTAACCTCATTTCCATCCCCAGCCATGTCTCTGGAACGCTCCCACCATGCTGGCAGAGCCCGTGGGGGCATCTGGCTCACCTAGTTCTGTCCCCCAGGCACCAGGACCCAAGGGGAGCAAAGAAGGAACAAAGAAGGTCCAGGAAATGGCAGATTAATTCACACATCTCTTGTCATCTTTCGGTGAGAAAGGGTATAGCAACCTGGAGCAACACAAAAGCAGGAATGGGCAAATGGTGGCTAGGATCAGAACAAGCAGTGGGGTAACATGTAAACAGAGGGCCTTTCCCCACTTACCTTAAGCCCCGCGCTACTCTCCTCAAGTAGCGCAGGGTCCCCCGGCACTCCCCACGATAGGGGCAGCGACAACGCAGCCACCCCGACACTGCCGCTGTCGCGCCCCCTCAGCGCGCGGCATCCCTGGCGCTCTTGTAAACGGTGCCTTTTGATGACCCCGCGCAGAGCGTGGGGTCGTGGGGATGCCCGGGCGCAGACCAGGGATGCCACGCTCTGAGAGCAGCGTGCGGCATGTGGGGGATCGTGGAGAGTGGGGAAACGCCCAGAGAAATGCAAAGAGATCCTACTGTGGAGCAAACAGACTCAGGGTAAGCACATCATGCACAACAGGTCTGGGTCTGCCGCACGGCAAGTGATGGTCAAGACCCCTCTAGGTATAGGCAGAAGAAGCCATGTGCTCGCCTTGCCTTCCGGCCAGTGGTGGCATTCAGCCGGTTCGCACCACTTTGGCAGAACCGGTTGTTAAAATAGTGCTTGTAAACAACAAGTTGTTAAATGATTTGAATCCCACCACCGCTTCCGGTGCCGTGGAGGATTTAAATTGATCTCGATGTTTTCCAGACTGCAGTCTGCCAACGTTCCCTTCATCCATTAGCAGGCCTTTAACGACAGAAAATAAACCTTTGTGTGCTTTATAGTACATTGTTCAAACTGAGGGGGCTGAATAATACCAGAAATTGTGATCTGAGGGTAATTTGTATGAAACCGTAATGACACTGGACACGTGTTGTAGCCCTGAAATCGGGACATTTTTATACAGACTGTGTGCAGGGAGTTAAAGCCTGGGTGAGTCAGGTTGGCTTGGACCTAAATGACCTGGCCCAGCCTTCAAGGCGTCTTCCTGGCTCTCCTCCTTCTCCTCCCTCCTTTCCCTCTCTGCCTCACTCTCCATTCTTCCATTGCACCTTCCCTGTCTTTCCTCTTCACTCGTGCTTCCTCCTCCTCCCTTGCTTCAATCATCTTTTTGGTCCTTCCCTTTCCCCTCCCGGTCCTGCCAGAAGAAGAAGAAGAAGAATGTTCCCATTGCACTTTGGGGAGAAGTCTGTTTTGATGAATCATTCATTTTAAAGGTGGGAGAATTGTTTTTCTTGGGTTTTTTTGTTGCTATTTTTCTTTTTTAGAAGGAGGAGGAGGAGTTGTTGTTGTTGTTGTTGTTGTTTGGATTTATATCCCCCCTTTCTCTCCTGCAGGAGACTCAAAGGGGCTTACAATCTCCTTGCCCTTCCCCCCTCACAACAAACACCCTGTGAGGTGGGTGGGGCTGAGAGAGCTCCGAGAAGCTGTGACTAGCCGAAGGTCACCCAACTGGCGTGTGTGGGAGTGCACAGGCTAATCTGAATTCCCCAGAGAAGCCTCCACAGCTCAGGCGGCAGAGCTGGGAATCAAACCCGGTTCCTCCAGATTAGATACGTGAGCTCTTAACCTCCTAAGCCACTGCTGCTCCCTCCTCCACTCCCTGGCTGTGTCACAGACCACCTTTCTGGCCCATCCCAGGCACCCATTGGCTGACTGGCCTGTGGTCCTGCCCACTTTTAGTCTTGGGAAGGGTGGGTTTGGCTCCTCCTGGCCTGGTCTTGGTGGAGTGGCCTCCCAGTGCATGGCTGGCTGCAGCCCAGGGCCCTGATAGAAAGACCCAGGACACCTGAGCCTCCTCTGCTCGCCCCCGCCAGCTGTTGCCACAACCCATTTGACTTCCAAGCAGGTGGCGGAAGTTTCCTCAGACTTAACCCTCCCCTCCCCTCCCCGTCCCTATGCCACCGGTGAGTTCCAGGGGTGTAGTGGGGAGTTCAGCAGCTGTAGTGGTCAGTTCCGGCAAGGCAAGGGAGTCTGAACTGGTGGCTGCTGTCGGCTCCAGACACCTATATTGAATATGGCTTAATACGATTATTGTAGACTGCATATCATTGCTGTATTTGTTCTCTGGTCTTGGATTGTCATAAAGATTGAGTTTGAGTTTGTCTGGAAAGATGAAGTAGTATAAAATGCACAAGTCAGGCTATCGTCAGGGGCTGGATACAGGGATCACGTCACCCCTGTGTCGAAACAATTCACAAAGTTCACAGGGAGAACAGATAGATCATGCCAGTGGGAACAACACTGGCATTGTCCAATAGGTGCTTTCTCCAGTTCCACAAATAGGTACGCATCCTTGTAATAGAAGTGCTGCTGGTACTTCTCAAAGGAGATTTCAGAGTTGGTGAGTACGTCTTGGCAATATGGAATCCCAGAAAACCTGGTGGTGCCATAGAGCGGTAGGATTTTATTGTGTGTCACATGATAGCATGGCGTAGCGCCCATGGGACATGGGGTGCAATGCCCTGGGTGCGCCCCCGGGGTAGGGGCGTGGCAAGGGCGTGGTGGGGACGTTCCAGAGTGGGAGCGGGCAGTGCTGCAGCAGGGGCGCAGGGTGCGCGCCCACCCGGGGTGCAGTTTTCCCTCGCTCTGCACCTGCATGATGGTGTCTTGGAAAATGTCTCACCCATCCAAGTATGGTTGGTCCTGAAGAAATTGGAGGCAGAAGGAATCTTTAATGAGGTAATTGGGCAGTCAATTACATTGCAGATGCATAGCCAAGAGCGAGTAACCTCTGTTGCCTAAGCAGTTAATGTGGAAACCATCTTAGCACCATATTAATTGTTCCACATAGGAAGGGAAGATATAAATTATAACTCACTGGGCTCTAATTACATGTTCCTACCTTGTGGCTAATTATCCCTTATTAGCGAAAAGGAGCTTTAGGATGTTTAATTTTGGATTCCGAGAAAGAAGAAGAAGAGGTTGTCTTCATTCCATGCTTGCTGCATTTTCAGTTGACTCGTTTCAGGAAATTTCAGCAGCATGGTCGCAGATGGGACTCTGGCACACCCTTTGACCGTTCTCAGACAAAAACGGGGTCGTGTTTGTAACACTCTACTGCTCATACATGCAGGGGCAATCTTAGTGATTCTGGGGCTCTTGGTGAAAGCCTACCGTGTTTCCCCGAAAATAAGACAGTGTCTTATATTAATTTTTGCTCCCAAAGATGCGCTATGTCTTATTTTCAGGGGATGTCTTATTTTTCCTGTGTTCTGTTCGTCGGGCATGCTTCCAAACAAAAACTTTGCTACGTCTTACTTTCGGGGGATGCCTTATATTTCGCACTTCAGCAAAACCTCGACTACGTCTTATTTTCCGGGGATGTCTTATATTTGGGGAAACAGGGTAGGATGGGGCCCCAGAATCAAGGCCAACCTCCAGACGGAAACAACTAGACTTCACCCTATGCAAGGTAGGCAAGTGCCACCCAGTGACACTTCAGACACCTGCCTCCCTGAGCCCCAGGAGGGGGGGGTGGCATGGGGATGGATGGCGATGGTTTAAAACAGGTTTGTTTACAGTGAACAATATGAATTATAGAACAGTTAACACAGTGGTTCTCAACCTGGGGGTCGGGACCCTTTTGGGGGTCGAACGACCCTTTCACAGGGGTTCGCCTAAGACTCTCTGCATCAGTGTCCTCCATCTGTAAAATGGATAAATGTTAAGGTTGGGGGTCCCCACAACATGAGGAACTGTATTAAAGGGT
>NC_059437.1:3025230-3048067 GCF_021028975.2 Sphaerodactylus townsendi | reverse complement strand
ATCGTACAAGCGGGGGGAAGGCAGAGGGGAAACAGACAACACCCCCCCCACACACACACACACAAACAGTAGAACAGCCTGGTACTTGAAAAGGTTCAGACCAGCCATTCTCAACCAGGGTTCCCTGGTACCCTGGGGTGCCGTGAGCATGTCCCAGGGGTACCGCAGCAACACTACCCCCTTCCCTCATTTTTGTGGTGTCTCTCGCCAGCACCAGCAAGGATATGGGGCAGGGCCTGCCACAAGGTCAGCAGCCGCCACCACCCCCAGTGCTACCCTTCACCCTGCGAGGGGAAGGTGGGGTGTGTGGCAAGCAGGGGTAATGGGAGGGGAAGGTGGAGGGTGACGGCAGGGGTACCGTGAGATATGAAGAGTGAGGTCAAGGGTACCCTGACCTCGAAAAGGTTGGGAAACACTGGTTCAGACAAACCCAAAGTGCCTCTAGTCCAGTGGTGGCGAACCTTTGGCACTCCAGATGTTATGGACGACAATTCCCATCAGCCCCTGCCAGCATGGCCAATTGGCCACGCTGGAAGGGGCTGATGGAATTGTCGTCCATAACATCTGAGTGCCAAAGGTTCACCACCACAGCTCTAGTCAGTCTTCTATTTAGAAGCCAGTGAGACGTCTTATCTGTGCAGGGGGAAGGTTTGGCTGGTGGCCAGCAGAGAAGAGTCTCAAGATGGTGAGAAAACAGAGTGCCTGAATCACAAAGTGAATTTGGCTGGATGACTTTGCTCTACTGATGATTTCAGGAACTCCTTTGGGAGTAATCTGTGACCCATTTGTTCTCTCACACATGGGATCCACAGGCGGACGATCTTCTCTCTTATGACATGCGGAATTTTTCCGATACCTCATGGAAATATGAGTTTGGATCCAAGTGCTGGGGAAAAAAAATTCCACTTCTGAAGGCAACGGTGTGCTGGCAAACAAAAGGAGGGGTGGGGTATGAAGACCGTCCTCAACCAGATGTCAGGCTCTCGAACGTGGAAATAGCAGAGACCGTAGGAAAGTCCTAAAGCAGATTATTTCTACAACGCGTAGAGTAACAGAGAAAGCTGAATCTAAGCTCTCCCGCTTAGATCCAGAGATTATATCCTTCAATCCCCTCCCCCCCCCCATTTGATTCCCACCAAATGTGTTTCACAAAGTGTATAACATTTGCACTACAGAGCTTCAAGAAACCTGGGAACGTTCGCACCTTCCCGCAGGAGGGCTGGCGCCAGGGAATTGCCAGGGAGGGGAGATGGGAAACAGGAAAACATTTACAGGAAACATTTGCAATTCCCACACAGCAAGACATCTAAGCACTGACAGGCATGGACCTGACACCAGATACACTTGGAATAGGATTGGCACCTCAGAGATTTGTCTGGTGGCTCTGCTGGTCCAGGAAGGAATGTCAGGCCAGAGGAGGAGAGGTCTCTCAGTGGCTACTAGTCACGGGGGCTAAAGGGAACCTCCACATTCAGAGGCAGTCTACCTCTGGATCCCAGTGCCCGGAGGAAACATCAGGAGAAGGCCTTGGCCTCTGTGCCCTGTTGTTGGGCCTACAGAAGAACTGACTGGCCGCTGTGTAAGGAAGGATGCTGGATCAGATGGGCCTTCGCTGGTCTGATCCAGCAGGACTCTTCCGAGGTTCCAATCAGGGGAAGGCCTTGGCTGTGCCCTGCCGTTGGCCCTCCAGAGGAACTGGTCTGCTGGACTGGATGATTCCAACAGGCTACAATAATGACTTCAAAAAAAGTAGTTCTCCCACTGGAGTAGCAATTTACTTTTAAGTAACCAAAGTAATTTTATAATTTTATAAACAGTAACCAAATGTTTTGGAAAAATTGTTTACATTCTCCCATTGGAGTAATATATATAAACATAAGTTAGAACGGCACGACAATGTAATCTGAATATAAATATAACAGCTAGCCAGATTCTAGATACCGGTAATTAAACCAACTGGCCTCATTAAACTTCATGGCTGTTAAAGGCAGGTCAGGGTTTTTCAAAGAATAATAATGGTTACAATAATGGTTACAATCAGGGAGGACAACGCTCTGGACATTTCGAGAGGCATAAGAACAAACCAATTGCAGAGCGTTGTCCTCCCTGATTGTAACCATTATTATACTTTGAAAAACCCTGACCTGCCTTTAACAGCCGTGAAGTTTAACGAGGCCAGTTGGTTTAATTATCTAGAATCTGGCTAGCTGTTATATTGGCCAGTGAACAAAAAAAGATCCATGTGCACAAAGTTTGCTTGTTGATAGGTTAACCATTCAAGGTGGTGGATGAATTCACTTCTTACCACCTGCTTTCTAGACGGGCTCAGATATACAATTAAAAAGAGCTTTTCAAACAAGGAAGAAGTCAGTTAAGGATCAGAAGTGAGCTTTTTGTTTGTGAGGACAACAGGCAAGGTTATCCCTGCATTTATTTATACACAACATTTCCGTTATAAAAATTACGAGAAGTCAGGGTTAGGTTTTGAGATAGAAGGAATTAGAAACTACGGTCATCAACACATCAAACTCTAAAGACTGGACTTTTCTAAATGGAGTGGCCATGGCTGGGTGGAGTCTCTCTGCTTTGTGTACAGGGGGTCCTAGATTCAAAACACAGCATCTCCAGTTAGGGCCAGGCAGTGGAAGATGTGAAAGACCATTCTTGGCCCGAGGCCCACAGCAGTGTTTTAGCGAGTCATTTGAAAAACGCCGGCTGCTGAGCGAACGGCACTGGGTGGACGCCGGAGTTTTCCCCGCACTGCTGTAGGTCCCCTCTTACCTCCTCTCGGCTGCTGGCGCTCTGCAGAGCCCGGGGGACAGGCCTCCTGGCCTCCGACCCCGGAGGCATCGCTATGGCCATGGGGGTGTGTCCCCACGGCCTACAACATGACGGCAGCCGAGAGAAGGTAAGAGAGGGAGCAGCAGTGGCGTAGGAGGTTAAGAGCTCATGTATCTAATCTGGAGGAACCGGGTTTGATTCCCAGTTCTGCCGCCTGAGCTGTGGAGGCTTATCTGGGGAATTCAGATTAGCCTGTGCACTCCCACACACGCCAGCTGGGTGACCTTGGGCTAGTCCCAGCTTCTCGGAGCTCTCTCAGCCCCATCCACCTCAAAGGGTGTTTGTTGTGAGGGGGGAAGGGAAAGGAGATTGTCAGCCCCTTTGAGTCTCCTGCAGGAGAGAAAGGGGGGATATAAATCCAAATTACTACTCTTCTTCTACAGCGGCGGGCCCCATGCGAAGGCGGCCCCGCAAGCGGTTGATGCTCTTGAGCCACTCACACAGGAGCGTCCGAGCGGCCCTGGGGCTCCACCGGCGTCATAAACACCGGCGTGCCACTGCTCCTGGGGCTCGTGCTGAAACCGCCTGTGTCTGACAAATGGAGCTTTAACTCTCAAAAGCTTAAACCCTGAAAATCTTTTTGGTCTCTAGGGTGCTGTCGGACTGATACCTAGTAGCTGAGCTCAAGAAAGTAACATTAAAACTGCATCACACACCGCTGCAACCTACTAAGCAGAGCGGCTGTTTGGTGCCGACTGCCGATTATGACGCAAAACCCACGCAACCCTCGCCGATACTCACGTGGCACCAGTTGGGAATCTGTGGTCTCCATTCACCGGCTGGTCCAGAGCCGACATCATGGAGCACTCTTCCACCCTTAGGGCGTCGGGATCGTCTGTCTGACTAGGCAGTTTTCCCAGAGGAAACTGCTGCCACTTTGTTGCCTCTGCGAAGGAAACATTGAAGGGACGTTACACGACAACCAGACCTGATATTTTCTCTTTGGAAATGGCCAGCCCTCTAGAACCACCGCTCTCTGGGTTTATTCTCACACACCACGGACATGAACGTGCACAGGATTTTAATTCCAGCTCCCCAGGTTGTTTAATTTTAATTCCAGCTCTGTCACACTTTAGCCACGTGCATGAAGAAGAAGAAGAAGAGTTTGGATTTATATCCCCCCTTTCTGTCCTGCAGGAGACTCAAAGGGGCTCACAATCTCCTTGCCCTTCCCCCCTCACAGCAAACACCCTGTGAGGTGGGTGGGGCTGAGAGAGCTCCGAGAAGCTGTGACTAGCCCAAGGTCACCCAGCTGGCGTGTGTGGGAGTGCACAGGCCAATCTGAATTCCCCAGATAAGCCTCCACAGCTCAGGCGGCAGAGCTGGGAATCAAACCCAGTTCCTCCAGATTAGATACATGAGCTCTTAACCTCCTACGCCAGTGCTGCTCCATGAGATGAGGGCAGGGAATGTCAGGGAGATGCATTCCGCCCCCATGGGTGAAATGGGCATTGATACAGCTCTAGTGAATGGTGTACAGACAACTCCTCCAATTGCACTGACAGAAATGTTGCCCTGATCTGTGTCTGGGTTGGAGACAGTTGGGAGTCCTTCTGAGCTCTCTCAAAGATCCTGTTCATCACTTTCAGGAGCAGCAGTGGCGTAGGAGGTTAAGAGCTCGTGTATCTAATCTGGAGGAACCGGGTTTGATTCCCCGCTCTGTCGCCTGAGCTGTGGAGGCTTATCTGGGGGATTCAGGTTAGCCTGTGCACTCCCACACACGCCAGCTGGGTGACCTTGGGTTAGTCACAGCTTCTCGGAGCTCTCTCAGCCCCACCTACCTCACAGGGTTTTTGTTGTGAGGAGGGAAGGGCAAGAAGATTGTAAGCCTCTTTGAGTCTCCTACAGGAAGGAGATTGTCAGCCCCTTTGAGTCTCCAACAGGAGAGAAAGGGGGGATATAAATCCAAACTCTTCTTCTTCTTCTTTTCTCTTTTTCTGTTGATCAATGTAAAAAAATGTGGCCCAATTGTTTGATAAAGATAAGAGTTATACTCATTTTGATGCTCGGAGGACATGGTCTCTGCATGCCCGGGCCTTCTGTCTAAGGCAGGGGTCTGTAACCTGCAGCTCTCCAGATGTTCATGGACCAATTGGCCATGCTGGCAGGGGCTGATGGGAATTGTAGTCCATGAGCATCTGGAGAGCCGCAGGTTGCAGACCCCTGGTCTAAGGAAAATCTTCCTCCCTATTTGGACTCTCTGGCTAATTTAAAGCTATGTAGAACCTTTATGCATGCAAGACTGAACTGCCCTTTTTCAAATGATTTTTCTGGGTTGTCAGCCACAGATTCCTTTTGTCAGCTAGGCTGTGTCCCAGCCCCTTTCAGTCAGTGGACTTCTTGGTACATATCCTTTTGCAATGCCCTTCTGTGTCCCAGCTTAGGCTAAAACGAATCGTTCCATGTTTTAATTAATGGTCCATGGTTTCTTGAGCAACTTTCGAGCAAAAGGTTCAGAATAATACACTTTCAAACTGCTTTCAGTGCTCTTTGAAGCTGTGCGGAATAGCAAAATCCACTTGCAAACAGTTGTGAAAGTGGTTTGAAAACGCATGATTTTGCAGGTGCGGAAGGGGCCTCTGACCCTCAGCGTGCTTATTTTGTTGCTGGTTTCTTAGAAGCTGCAGAGAAGAACTGGAGGGATATATTTTTACACACAGGTCATTTTAGTTGTTCCGTCCAAAACCTCTGTCTAAGAACAGAGGGTTTGAAAGAAAGACAATCAGGAAGGAAGTATAAACAGCATAGGAATCCCAATAGCCTGAGAATGATCCCTCTGGGATTGAAACATTTAAAAATACCTTCTTAACTTGGAAAAAAAAGTATGATTAGTACTTTTGATTAATATATATCAGGTATGTTTAGAGCTTGTATGCATGAAGCATTCTTGATTCCATGCTGTTTCTGGGAGTGTGCTAAGAGGAGATTTTTTGATATCTCTTTCTGGAAATGTTTTGCACCATCCAGACCTGGGAAGTGACTATCCAGCCTCCCAAGACTGCGTGCTACTCAGCTGCGTAAAAGACCAGGACCACTGAGAATAAATAATAGCCGAGGGAGAGAGAGAGAGAGAGGCAGATCTGGAAAAAGAACCAACCGCTATCTGTCACAAGTGCTCTGAGAAATGACAGTTTTTGGATCAATGATCCTGCCACCTTTGGCTCAAGGAATAATTCCTATGTACGGAATTATTCATGCCTAGCAAAAGAGCATTTCACAGAATCCACTTCGGGAATTCACTGCTACAAGATATGAAGTCCATTAGTTTATGTGGCTTTTTAAAAAATCAACAGATCCACAGCCTGTTAATTTTTGCTATTGCACATTGTCTGACAGTATCCGATCTAGACTGAACCAAGTTGTTTCACAGTCGCTGAGGGTCGGCTGCGGATAGCAGCTTTTTTCTTTTGGCAGGCATAGACCCGGTGATTACATACCCTTTTATCAATTAAATTAAGGAAAAGGCTCAAGCGTGTCGGCCCTCAAAATTAGACCTGTCAGTCCTGTGTTGTCTTTGGATCAAATATCGGATTGTATATTTTATTTTACTGTATCTAGCCTCAATATGGTTTTGTGCTATGTTTTGAAGGCCTGCAGCTCTAACACTTAATATTACAATTGCCCCCTCGTTCGGCACCTGTCGACAGTACTGCTGCTGGCCACGGGCGAGACTGGTGATGCGCACTCCCTGGTTCTCATAGTATGTGACCGTGGGACCAAACAAGCTCAGATCCTGGATTCTACTCCTCTCCCGACCCCCACCCACCCACCCACCCCTACTGAGTTGAACCCAGCAACCCTCTTTGCTTCCAGCTTGACATTTAGGCGTCTTAGTTGATAGTTCCATGGGAACGTCAACTCAATGCGTGGCAGCTGTGAAAAAGGCAAACTCTATGCTGGGGATCATTAGGAAAGGAATTGATCATAAAACTGCAAAGATTGTCATGCCCTTATATAAAGCCGTGGTGCGACCGCACTTGGAGTCCTGTGTTCAGTTCTGGTCGCCGCATCTCAAAAAGGATATTGAGGAGATAGAAAAAGTGCAGAGAAGGGCAACGAGGATGATTGAGGGACTGGAGCACCTTCCCTATGAGGAGAGGCTGCAGCGTTTGGGACTCTTTAGTTTGGAGAGGAGACGGCTGAGGGGGGATAGGATTGAAGTCTATAAAATTATGCATGGGGTAGAAAATGTTGACAGAGAGAAATTTTTCTCTCTTTCTCACAATACTAGAACCAGGGGGCATCCATTGAAAATGCTGGGGGGAAGAATTAGGACTAATAAAAGGAAACACTTCTTCACGCAACTTGTGATTGGTGTTTGGAATATGTTGCCACAGGAGGTGGTGATGGCCACTAACCTGGATAGCTTTAAAAAGGGCTTGGACAGATTTATGGAGGAGAAGTCGATCTATGGCTACCAATCTTGATCCTCTTTGATCCGAGATTGCAAATGCCTTAACAGACCAGGTGCTCGGGAGCAACAGCCGCAGAAGGCCATTGCTTTCACATCCTGCATGTGAGCTCCCAATGGTACCTGGTGGGCCACTGCGAGTAGCAGAGAGCTGCACTAGATGGACTCTGGTCTGATCCAGCTGGCTTATCCTTATGTTCTTATGACATACAAACCCCTCCCCGGTGCCTAGCAAACCGAGAAGCAGCGTTCACCTGAACTGACTTGCCAAGCTGACCCCAGGAGCGCAGCCCTCTTCTCTGCTAAAGCCCTGGTGTTCTCAGCATGGAACGATTCCAGCAGAGGCAGGGACTGAGTTTCCATCTCTTCTTCTTCTTCTTCCTCCTCCTCCGCCAGGTCCTCCTCTTTGGCAGACCGCTCCAGCCGTCCCGCCCTCTTGCTGAGCCCAAGAGTCACCCCGCTCTGTTTGGCTTTCCGCTGCAAGCTCTCCACGGTGTAAATGGGCTGCCTGCAGAGGTCTGCAGCCGAGCCTGGGTTGGGAAGGGAGTCGGCTTCTTGGGTGTAGATGGAGGTGAGGCAGAGAAGCTTCTTCTGCGTGTCCAACGGCAAAGGGGGCTCCATGCTCTGCAGGATCCTGGGAATGAAAGCCAAGCCAGGGCAAAAGCAGTCATTCTTAAACGGGTATAAGGCCGAATAAGAACCTACTGCCAACAGCGGCAGTTGCCCCAAGGAAGTCCACAAGAAAGACACAAAGGTGGCAATAATCCCCTGCCCTTGCCCATCCCAGCAGCAGATACTAGTGCCATACTACTCCTGAACATGGAGGCTCCATTCATCTGGATGTTGACGGCTCTCCCATCGTTCTGCATCAGATGGAGGTTTGGGACTTCCTGCTCCAGCCACACTAATCTCTCACTTTGGGCAAGGTTTCAGGGAAGGCTGAATGTGGCAAGAAGCCGGCTACATGCCCTGTTTTCCTTAAAAGTGGCCCAAAGCAAAACCAGACCTGTTCCCTAAAGCTCCCTGCAAGTGCCACAGGGCTCAGAACAGGGCTGGACTCTCCTGCCTGCAACGGCCCCCCCCCCCCCCCCCAAGTTCTCCACAATCTGTGAAAAATGTGGACCAAAGAAAGATTTTGTCCTGGGCATCCAAGGAGAAGGGGAGCCATCAGGAACGAGAACCAAGGTGGCAGAGCAGTGGAGTGCCGGACATGGGTTGTGGAGATTCTGTTTGAAACAGCCCCTTCCTTTCTGCAGACGCGAGAAGCTCACAGTCACTCTCTGTCAGGGATATGTGTGTGTGCTCCTCGTCCTTGGTTTTTCCCGCCAGCCTGCTCTGGCTAACTGCCTGGTCTGGGAGATTCCGGGTTGTTGCTGTCTCTGCTTGCCCGTGTGAAACTATGCTTTGTTTTCATTTCATGTGGCGGGAAGGAGGGTTTGATACTGTATTAAGCTACTATCTGAGGTCTGAGTTCCTCAGAACTCACATGGCTTGTTTTCGACAAAGACTGCCAGTACAATAAAGAGCTTTTAAGAGTTACTTTTGACTGGACTTTTCGTTATACTCTCTCCCGCTCTCTTGGCCTTGACCTACCGCACAAGGCTGTCTTGAAAATAAAAAGACGACCTCTGTACACCACTCTGAGTTTCCTGAAGGAAGGGTGGAACAACAACACACGTGTGTGGGGGAGAGAATACACTCATGGTCACCCCAAGCACCTCTCTTTACGCACTCTGGCCTACAGACACTATTCAAAACAACACAGACAAGCACATCATTCACACATCTAGAAGCCCCTGCACTTAGAAGCAAGGTGGATACCTCTATAGAAAGAAACACAACAGTAACAGAGAGAAAAACCTCCAAAATAGGTTGCCACCATCTCAACAGAAAACAGAACAAGTGGCACCAACACAGACCAGTTCTGGACGCCGCATTTCAAAAAGGATATTGAGGAGATAGAAAAAGTGCAGAGAAGGGCAACAAGGATGATTGAGGGACTGGAGCACCTTCCCTATGAGGAGAGGCTGCAGCGTTTGGGACTCTTTAGTTTGGAGAGGAGATGACTGAGGGGGGATATGATTGAAGTCTATAAAATTATGCATGGGGTAGAAAATGTTGACCCAGAGAAATTTTTCACTCTTTCTCACAATACTAGAACCAGGGGGCATCCATTGAAAATGCTGGGGGAAAGAATTAGGACTAATAAAAGGAAACACTTCTTCACGCAACGTGTGATTGGTGTTTGGAATATGCTGCCACAGGAGGTGGTGATGGCCACTCACCTGGATAGCTTTCAAAGGGGCTTGGACAGATTGATGGAGGAGAAGTCGATTTATGGCTGCCAATCTTGATCCTCCTTGATCTGAGATTGCAAATGCCTTAACAGACCAGGTGCTCAGGAGCAGCAGCCGCAGAAGGCCCTTGCTTTCACCTCCTGCATGTGAGCTCCCGAAGGCACCTGGTGGGCCACTGCGAGTAGCAGAGAGCTGGACTAGATGGACTCTGGTCTGATCCAGCTGGCTTGTTCTTATGTACTGCAGCTGAGCCTTTGACAAACTTTCAAGAGGTGACGGTCCCCAAACAGTGCAGCAGCCTCAAGAACCCCACGCCACGCGCCACCCCTTTTCCTAGTCTGGCGTTCCCAACTGTCAGGAGGACCTTCTCAGAAAACTGAGTGGTTCCGTGGTGGGCTACAAGAAAGGTGGAGCCTCTTGTGCAGGGGTCCCCAAGGTGGTCTTCGTTGGCATCATGGTGCCCACTGATGCCCACCCAGAGTTCTCAGAATGTGGGTGGGGTCAGATTCCATGCCTTACTATTGGTCTATGACTGTAAATCTACCAATAATCTGAAACTGAATCAGATGGAGCTTTTGCCCAGCAGGGCTTTTGATTGGCTGTGCAGATTTTTTAAAAATGTTGCTTCCGCAGCAGCTTGCGTCTAAAGGTAAGCTGTGCGCATGGAAGAAAATATTTTTAAACAATACATTCATTTAAAAAGCCATCCTATTACATAGAGCTTAAGAACATAAGAACTAGCCTGCTGGATCAGACCAGAGTCCATCTAGTCCAGCTCTCTGCTACTCGCAGTGGCCCACCAGGTGCCTTTGGGAGCTCACATGCAGGATGGGACTTCTGCTGCTGCGGCTGCTGCTCCTGAGCACCTGGTCTGCTAAGGCATTTGCAGTCTCAGATCAAGGAGGATCAAGATTGGCAGCCATAAATCGACTTCTCCTCCATAAATCTGTCCAAGCCCTTTTTAAAGCTATCCAGGTTAGTGGCCATCACCACCTCCTGTGGCAGCATATTCCAAACGCCCATCACACGTTGCGTGAAGAAGTGCTTCCTTTTATTAGTCCTAATTCTTCCCCCCAGCATTTTCAATGGATGCCCCCTGGTTCTAGTATTGTGAGCTTCTGCCTGAAATGTGAAGGAGTTACTCATGAACTCACTCTGTGACATTTTCTCGTTGGCTATGCCTCCTACAGCAGCCATTTTCTCATTGGCTCTGCCTCCCACGGCAGCCATTTTCTCATTGGCTGAGCCTCTCACTCACTCATCCTGTGTTGACATTCCAAAGGTGCCCTAGACTCAGAAAGGTTGGGACCGCAGCCCTAGGGTATGAAGGTACCCAGACCTTTAAAACTTGTTAAGGCACAGCTGGATCTTCAGTGCTGGAGAAGTCAAGAAACGCCATCTGAACTCTGGAAACACTCTCAGCTGTTAAAGCCAAAGAGTCCAGATCCCAAGGCAATTGAGTGATGTTCACTTACAGATGTAGGAGATGGGGACTCGCCCAACAAGGAGCTTCCAAGCATTCCTCAAGGAGCTTCAACCACTGGAGTGAAACACGATGGAGAAAAAGCCCTGGAGAGCCTCCGTTTCTCTTCTTGGAACTCTTGGAAGAGCGCTTTGGCTTCTTCTCTTCAGGAAGAGCAATCGAAGAAAAGGAAAAGGAAAGAAACTTAAGCTGGTGCAGCATAGTGAGAAATCAAGTAGAAGACCCAGCAGACCGCTGGACTTGCCACGGACTCATCGCACGGCCACGAGCCACTCCTGATCCCAGCCTCCTGGGCCCTTTCCCCACTCACCGTTTGCTGCGCGCTACTCTTGCCAAGTAGCGCGGGGTCCCGCGGCACTCCCCACTACAGGGGCGGCGACAACGCAGCCGCCCTGACGCCGCCGCTCTCGCGCCCCCTCAGTGCACGTCATTCCTGGCGCTCCTCAAAATGGCGCCTTTTGATGACCCCGCGCAGAGTGCGGGGTCGTGGGGAAGCCCGGGCGCGCGCCAGAAATGATGCGCGCTGAGAGTAGCACGCAGCAAGGGTGGTCGACGGTGAGTGGGGAAAGGGCCCTGGTCCTCCTGATCCCAGTCTCAGTTCTTCTACCTGTAAGGTGGGTGTAAGAATGGCTTCGTGCACGGCTAATCTTAAGACTAGAAGGAAGTCAATTAAATTGCTGCTGCTTCCCACAAGCCTTCAAAGTATGGCAAGGCAGGTGAGGCTAGCTACTAGTCGCTTTCAAGGCAAGGACTGATGGCAGGAACTACTTAGCGCACCTGGCAGGAAAGGGTCTATTTGCAAGCCTGTTCTAACAACTGCGAAGTAGAGGCTCTTCTTTTCAATTCCCCTGAATCCCAAGTTAGTTTCGTTTTAGATCAGTGATGGCGAACCTTTTCGAGACCGAGTGCCCAAATTGCAACCCCAAACCCACTTATTTGTCGCAAAGTGCCAACAAGGCAATTTAACCTGAATACTGAGGTTTTTGTTCAGAAAAACGGTTGGCTCTGAGGCGTGTGTTACTCGGGAGTAAGCTTGGCGGTAGTCGGTGGGTTTGCTTTGAAGCAACCGTGCAACTCTTTGAACGGGTGAATCACGACCCTAAGAGGGTTTACTCAGAAGCAAGCCCCATTGCCAGCAACCGAGCTTACTCCCAGGTAAAGGATCGCACTTTAGTTCTTCGCATGAAAATTAGTGGGGCTTGTCAGCACTTAACAACAGGGTTACCAACACTGCCTCCCCAAAACCAGGTCTTAGGGTTTAATGCCAATAATCAAGCTTCCAGCGGCCCAGGCCAGCCTAGGATGTGTTGAGTGGGGGGGACTCTGTTTGCGCATGCCCACAGAGAGGGCTCTGAGTGCCACCTCTGTGCCGTAGGTTCGCCATCACTGTTTTAGGTAAACTGTTACTTTGAATTGGGCTCCTCAAACTGTATTTTGCAGAGATTTTGGGATACACAAAAGGGAAAATCATAAAAGCTAAGTCATGGAGAAAGAACCAGACAAAACATCAACAGGCTATAAGATCTGCCAGTGGGCCCTGGAAGCTATGTGTGCTAGTTTGATTTTTAGGCACCCAAGATAATTTATAGTGAAGAAGTAGATGACAAAGAGACAGACTGAATCCCAGTCACAGAATTTTAATTGATTCTGTGTATTAAATGCATCCACATCCATGAAGGACCAGGCAGGGGGAGATCTTAGCTTTGAAGTTCACCACTCTCCTCCGAGATACTTACTGGCTTGCATGTTGGTCTTCAGAATTTCCGTGATCCAGTTGATGAGGTACCGGGTCTGGAGCCCTGACTCCCGGGCGTGTCGGTTTAGCTCCCTGAACATTTTCTCAAGTAGGGTCTGGGTGAACTCTCTGGAGTGGAGACCCGCCAGCAACGGCTGCCAAAAGCGAAGGAATGTTTGGGGGATGCTAAAATCCCACTCTTTGGTTTCTGCAGACCAAGGTTAAAAGGGGGGGGACAGATTGTGGTTTTAAAAACAAGCAAACAAGGATGGCACAAAAACATTTTTTTGGCGGGGGGGCGGGGGAGGGGAGAGAAACAAACCCAAGGCCACTCAACTCTCAAAACAAGAACAATCGAAGCTGGTTTTATTTAGGATTATCAGCAGAAAAGCGGCAATCTATTCTATTTTAAATGTATTTTTAAATGTTGTAAGCCACCCCGAGGCTCCGGCCCTTTACACACGGGCCAAATACAGCGTCCCAGGGATGCTAAAAACAGCGTCCCTGGGAGACCGTTCGCATGGCCGGCGCTGCTGCATCGCAACTCCCGAGCGGCATGAAGCCGCTGTTTCCGAACCTCACTCCCTGAGTGAGGTTTTTTGAAAACAGCGGCTTCCAAACGCTGCTGTGCGAATGGCAGGGGCTGGAAGGCGCCATTTCCCCCCCTTTCCCGAACGCCTTACTGTCCCTCCGGCGCGTCGTACAGGCCAGGAGACTCGCCCTCCTGCCCTGCAACTCCAGAGCTGTCGTGCAGGGCAGGGGGGCGTGTCCCCTGGCCTGTGCAATGTGTCGGAAGGCTGGAGGGACGGTAAGGCGTTTGGGGGACGGCGCAGCCTCTGCGCAGGTTGCGCCGTCTTCCCCACCCCTACTGGGACCGTCCGTGTGAACAGTCCCTGGGGGTGCATCGCTGTCGTTTAAGCTGACGCACCCCCGCAGTGTGGCCGTGCAGAAACGGCCTCCTATAGGGAGAGGGTGCAGGGTACTAAATAAACAAACTACTAAATAAATGAAAATATGCTATGCTGGCTTCTTCAGGATCCAGTCAGACTACTTTCATCTATCTAATCTGGAGGAATCGGGTTTGATTCTCAGCTCTGCCGCCTGAGCTGTGGAGGCTTATCTGGGGAATTCAGATTAGCCTGGGCACTCCCACACACGCCAGCTGGGTGACCTTGGGCTAGTCACAGCTTCTCGGAGCTCTCTCAGCCCCATCTATCTCTGCTGGTGTTTGTTGTGAGGGGGGAAGGAGGTTGTAAGCCCCTTTGAGTCTCTTGCAGGAGAGAAAGGGGGAATATAAATCCAAACTACTACTACTACTACTCCCCCCCTCCTCCTCCTCCTCCAGATTGGAGTCCACCACTCAACCACCACACCACGCAGCTCAAAGTGGACTCAGCCTTCCATCCTTCCGTGGTCGGGGGACTGCCTTTACCTTCCACAAAAACAGCCGTGGCCTGGATGAAAGGAACTTTGACTTCCAAAAGCTCATTCCCTCAAAGTATTGTTGGTCTCTGAAGTGCTACCAGGCTTCAAGCTGCTCCTCTATCACTGGAAAGTCTGAGTCACCAAGTTAAGATTCATGTTTTACCCAACTGACTGGGAGAAAAAGCATCCTGCCTCCGAGCTGCCACTGACCAGGTGATGCGATTCACCTCTGCGCTGTGAAAAACTTCCCTGGCCCATTTCCACGCAGCCAACCTCTGCTAAAGGGAGAGGGCACGTTTTGCCAGCCTTGTTGCCGGCCCTCCCCAATGAGCTCCCGCCCTGTTGGTCCAAGCAGCAGTGAAATGGGTCACTCACCTTGAAGGCCGAGGCTTAAGGTCCGCAGGTCTTCTGCAGCTGGGATGAGAAAGCCGTTGCCGAGCATTGCTGCGGCCACCATCTCCCTGGTGCAATTACAAAGCTCAGTTAGCCTGCTCCTCAAAGACCGCGCGTTGACTCATAAAACCGCCCAACATTCAGAACAGTGGAGCAGCAGTGTGTTTTGAAAGCTGTAAGGCCGTGTTCTAGCGGTAGTTTCATCCTGCCGCTTCGCCTGCATCTGTGGCTGGCAACTTGGCAGGATCATCTTCAGAAGATCCTTCTGAAGATGCCAGCTACAGAGGCAGGCTAAACGCCAGGAGAGAATGCTGCTAGAACACGGTCATATGTTCTGAAACCACACAGCACCCCAGTGATTCCGGCCGTGAAAGCCTTCGACAATATATTCAGAACAGTGCATTTCAGAGGAGTCGCCCAGACTTCTCCCGGACTGGGCGAAGTCAGGCAGATACTGCAAAGGGGGCAGAGCCACAAATTTAGCCACTGAACAGGTCACGGAGAGGAAAGTTAACCTCTGGAACTGCCTCTTTCCAAGCAAATGGAATTGGGATCAAGTTGTATAACTGGAGGCTAGTTGTGGACATGGTCCTGCTACCAAAGCAACATTTTTTTAACAAAAACTGGACAGTCAATAGGGTAGGGCAGTGGTTCTCAACCTTCCTAATGCTGCGACCCTTTAATACAGTTCCTCATGTTGTGGTGACCCCCAACCCTAATATTTATCCTTTTACAGATGGAGAACACTGATGCAGAGAGTCTTAGGCGACCCATGTGAAAGGGTCGTTCGACCCCCAAAGGGGTCCCGACCCCCAGGTTGAGAACCACTGGGGTAGGGGAAGGCCATCATTTTTAACTGACAAAGCTGAGCTGTTTATTTTATTTTATTTTTTATTTATGGGATTTTTATATCAAGCCAACTCCCCGAGTGGCTCTTCTATAATGCTCGCTGGGAATTCTTTGCTTCCCAGCCCAGACACCTCAGTGCGAACCGAGTCTTTAACAGCACGTACTTATGGAAACACTGAAAAGAGGAAGGCTCAAGGAGAGGAGAAACTGAAGTCTATCACAGAACGGGTGTTAAGGAGTGGAGTGCACACAGGAAGGAAAAAACCCTCTCAAGCCACGCATCCCCCATCCACAAAACTCAGGAACCCCACTGTAACTTACAAGCAAAAGAATTTTGATACATAATGTGGAACTCCCTGACACATGATGATGTTAGTCTGACCAGCACAAGCACCTGTAAAAGCCAACCACAGAAGGCTAGTAGCTGTAATTAAAAGTCTAGGCTCCTTACAGAAGGAAGCACACTACAAGTTGGTGTGGGTTCGGCCATCCTGCCTAGATTGTGGGACTGCGGTGACTGGTTGTACACTCTAGTCCAGCAAGGTACTGACAATCACGCATTCATAGCATCCATTCTGCCCTCACCGGCTCTGCTGCAGGCTCTGCTCCTGAGCAAGCAATCCTGCCCCTTACCTGCTCTCTTGCAGGAAGTCTTTCATCTGGGCCACAATCCACTGCACCTCCGAAGAAGAGCCGCACCACGCTGGCCAGGCCTTCTTGACGCTCTGCAGCTCCTGCAGGACCTAAAGGTAAGAAGGTGGCCTGACTTAACAGAAGGGCACCGGACAGCCTGGCAACAAGGTGGTGTCAGGATGGCATTGTTGGGAGGAGGGATCTGTTGGGGGTGCTTTCGCTTTTGGGGGTGCCTTGCTATCTACTTGCTCTGGCCTTGGCGTTCTGCGGCTGGGATGGGCCTCCAGGCTGGACTTCTCTGAGTCCAGAACCCCAGAACCCCATTGTCAAGGGAAAACATTACATATGCTGTAATGCAAGAGGAGTCTGGTTTTCAAGCTCCAGGTAGGTCACGGTATACCACGTGAGCAGGTGCACCTGTAGAGATACGTCATAATAACTGTACCAATGGCTTAAAACTCAATGATAATGTATTACTGTATCTCTTAAGAATGTATTATTCTTCACATTTTGCCAGATAACAGTCTCTTAATAAATATCATTTATCTCTATTATTTAACCATTCACTTACAAAATCGACAGCAAACTTTTTAACAGAAATAACAACTTCTAAACCTCTAAACGCTTTTTTAAACTTACAAACCTCTCCTTTTTAAATGACAAACATAAATTTCTAGCCAGTTTTAATATTATCTCATTACAAGAGACCTGGACCAGTAGCGACATTCATCTTGCAGGTTATGCCTCCTTCTCAATTCCAGCATTCAGGTTAAAAGCCAGAGGGAGGATGAGAGCAGGTACTTGTATCCTAGTCTCTCTCAACGCAGAAATCAATGCAGTAGCACTAAACTCGTGCCTGCCTTTGGCTCCAAGCCTCATTGATTTCGGCGAGCTCAATCTGAAATTCTACTAGTAAATGTTTATTTGCCACCCACAGAAGAGGCAAGCATTCTGTGAAGAGAACTGGTCAATGATTCCATCAATATTACTTTCGCTTGAGCAAGAACATCCTCTGACACCACGTCATTGTTGGTGATCTAAACACCAGGATTGGAGAAAATGATTCAGCCCTAAGTCAAAGATGTGGCCAAATTTGGATGAAATTCAATCTGACACCATATCTCAATGTAGGTTGTCCAGCGATCACAATTCATAAATCAAGTTGTTCCCTTATTTGATAGACCTTTGCTTGTCAGCAAATAGGGTAACTTTAAATGGTCTTCCTCCCTTTGATTACCTCCTGGAAAGTTCACGTTTAGGATCTGCACGTGGAGAGAGTGTGATCGATTATGTAATAATATCGCCTGGAATCCAATAAACCACATTGGGACTACTTTGTAATTATGGCTCGAACGGAAAGCTTAGCACTCTCCCCTTCTTCTTAGACTAATAAACAACTCCTTTCGAAGCAAATCAGCCCAGGAAGAAGGGTCTTCCTGTCATGCCCGGCGTCGCTGGACGCAAGAAACTGAACTAAACGTCGCTCATTCTATTTCTGGATGATCGGATGGCTAACTTTCTTTTCATCAGTTAACTGCCGTAAGGACAGTAGAGGAGGTTTGTCAAATCTATAATGAACTGGTTTCCTATCTAATCCACTCAGGGTTCCAGTAATCAATCACATCATAAACTTCTTCACATTCAGTGAATCCTTCCACCTGGTTTGGATGGAGAATGGGCGATAGCAAGTCCTAACTCCGGAAGCATATTTCATCATTCTGAACTTAGACGAAAAGTGTCGCTATCCAAAGAGTACCGCGCAGATAGAAAGTCCTATCATGATACTTCCAAGACCAAAAAGAAATTACATCTCACAAAGATTTGGAACAATCTCCATCAAGCCTTTAACTCCAGAGACAGCAAAAGCTTTTGGCGCATAATTAATTCAAGTGCCGGCGAGCCCTATACAGCCATCAAATCTCGTAGGATTTCAGTGGAAGCATGGAGGACACATTTTCCATGTTTCATTTTCTGCAATCCAGAACTTTTGGATATTCCATGTGCAACTGGAGCAGCAAAGCATTTACCAGAATGGCCTCCTGTCAGCCATGGCGCGAGGTGGTCACCCTTATATCTAACCTAAAACAAGGGAAAGCGCCAGGCCCTGATGGCCTGCCACCTGAACTCTTCAGAAGATTCCCGGAGTTCTGGGCCCCTATTTTGGCTAAATTTTGTTTACCAAAATTAATAACAGTGGCTGTATCCCTAAGTATTGGACTGAAGCTATCATTGTATCCTCTACATAAAAAAAGGTGATCCATCAAATCCATCTAACTATCGCACCATATGCTTCTGCTTTCAGTGGCCAGTAAGCTTTACACAAGGTACCTTATGATACGTCTCACTGCCTGGTCCTCTTCAGTGCTAGGCCCGGAACAGATAGAAAGATATGCCACAGGTAAATCCACCCTTGACCATTGTCTGGTTTTAAATCATTTATGGAGAAATATTGCCACCCCAAGGGTGGGAAACTCCTTGCGGCTTTCCTAGATCTGAAATGCGCATTTGACTCTATCCTCAGGAATCAGTTGTGGGAAAAATTGACAGCGCTGGGAATAGACCAGAGATTACTGTTTCTTATTCGCCAGTTGTATTCCTCAACTACCTGTCAAGTTCAAGTAGATCGTATAATACTTAACTTCACCTATATAGTTTCTAAATCAAAGGAGTCAAGCAGGGTTGTATTCTTGCTCCTCTCCTGTTCAATCTTTTATTTAAAATCCATCTTGCTCCTCATTTATCTTCAGACTGAAAAGCTCACGCACTCCATTTTGGGGCAAAGACCCACATGTGCACTGCTCCCCATGCAGACTCCATTAACGTTACTGTCTCGGTCCAATGCGGGCCTGCAAAGACTACTTCAAGCCTTTGCTTAATTTATTCTCGCACAAAATCAACAGTGCCCTGTCGATTACTCATAACAAATTCAAAGTGCTGATTTTTTTTCGAATTCAAAAAAAAAAAACTCTGTGCACGTGGAAAATAAACGGTACATTGATTGAACAGGTCCATTCATACAGATATTTAGGAATCACCTTCCACCATTCCTTAACCTTGGACCTCTCATATCCACCAGACTCTCAATACAAGTAAAACCAAAGTGTTGGCAATATCCTTTATTTTTTCACACCAGAGGCGGGTCAATTTTTTCCTGTCATAGCGGAAGTTTTCTAGCAGTTAAAACTACTGCCACAATTACTTTACGGAGCTCCAATCTGGGGATAAAACCGCTGAGAAATTAGGAGAGTGTTCAATCTTTGTTTTTTCGCCGCTTATTGGGTCTTCCCAACTCAGTCACGCATCAAGTTCTTTTGTTTAGAAACCGGAGCTAAGACGATTTTTTCCCAGGTTTGGCTTTCTTTTGTTTAAATACTGGCTACGCCTTCATTTTAGATTCTCCCCGGCAGTCTGACATATCTCCTGTTAAGTTACCACTTCCACTCCACCTGGCACACCAAAATTATCAATCAAATAAACAACATAGGTGGTATCTTTGGACCAACTCCTTACTGATGGACGAAAGACAGGCTTTCGGAGTTTTGAAACAACGTACTCTTGACATTGAAGGGCAGCTTCTCACAGCTGGAGCCTGCAGAACTTGTTCTCCCACATTTTATGGCATTTCACCACCATTTCCGGGTTTTATGGCTAAATATCTGAGTAATTTAATCAACTCACATCTCTCGTGAGATATTTTATGCTTGTTCATGACAGCACTTCCGACTGCCCAAACAAGAGGCAGATATCATGGCATCCCCACAGGAGAACAGGACTTGTTCCTACAAGAGTGGCCTACCCGAAACAACTGAACACGTGCTCCTTCATTGTAAAGATTTGGCAGTCTATCGGTTGCTTTTTCTCGAGGCCATCTTGAAGAAATTTTCAGTGAGATCAGACAAGGAAATAGTTTCATACTTGCTTAGTGACCATCATCCCCACACTACTGAATCAGTTGCCAGGTTTTTAACAAAGGCACTTTGGATCAAGGGTGGAAACCCCGAGTAAATTTTAGTCAATTGGTTTTAACATAATTTGCATTTTACCACTTTTTATATGCCATTAAAGGTATTGTATTTGTATTTGAAAATGACAAACATCAAAGTGTTGTAGGGCTAAAGACTCCTGGGTTGGGTCACACCTCATCACAAGGATACCGTTTGGCCCAGAGGGCCAATATATATATACACACAAACACCCCAAGCGACCAAACGAAGTCCTTGTGATGAGGTGTGACCCAGCCTGGGGGTCTTCTAGCCCTACAACACTTTGATGTTTGCCATTTTAAAAGGAGAGGTTTGTAAGTTGTTACCTCTGTTAAAAAAAAACATTTAGAGGTTTAGAAGTTCTGTAAAAAAGGTCTGCTGCTGATTTTGTAAATGAATGGTTAAATGATACGCAGAGACTGTTATCTGGCAAAATATTAAGAATAAAACTCCAGTGGGGGCCGGATATTTCCCAGAATTACCCCTCAATGCCAGACTACAGAGATCAATTCGCCAAAGAAAATGGTTGTTTTGGAGGGTGGACTCTTTGGCACCGTGCCGTGCTGAGGTTGCCCCTGTCCCCAAACCCCACCTCCCCAGACTTCACCCCCAAATCTCCAGGAATTTCCAGACGTAAGAGTTTGCAACTCACACTTGAGTTCCGCAGGGCCTGTAAGACAGAGCTGTTCCGCCAGGCCTTTGGAGGATCCGGCCGCTGATGGTGCCCCCCCCTCTTTTCTTGGCCCCTTACGCCTGGGCCTCTGTCATCTAACGGGACCTGTTGTCCCTCCCTCTTGGGAAAGGATTTTGAAACTGGGGTTGTCGGACGCCACTTATACCTATGTTTATTGTAGCTACTATATTCAGTCTTTTTATTGTTTTTACCGCTGCTTTTAAAAAGGTTTTAGTTATTTATGACTGTATTTGTCTATTTGTTGTGCACCGCCCAGAGCCCCTCGGGGATAGGGCGGTATAAAAATCCAAAGAATAAAATAAATAAATGAATAAAAAAATGAAACGGGGAAGATATGGAGTGTTCAAGCAACCATCGGACTTACCCCAAACTGATGTTTTTTATATGAAACCAAAACGTCTACGATTTTCTCTGGAAGGGAGGAAAAGAGACCATTTTCAAGACTGAGAAATACACGAATGTAGCACAACCCTTCCTCTCCGACACAGCTATCTTGGTTCTGGAAATGACGTGCTTTCCTCAAACACTAAGTTGACCATACTTTTTTTTTAAAAAAAGCAAATGAAACAGCAGACAAGCCAATGAAGGCAAAGTCTTACTCTGCCCCAGGAAAAAGTCACCACATCATGGTGGACACAGTGTATAACAGACTTCCCTCTGTGATACACCTCTGAAGATGCCAGCCACAGATGCAGGTGAAACGTTAGGAACAAGATCTACCAGACCACGGTCACGCAGCCCAGGAAACCCACAATAATCACCACATCGTCATGATATCAGAGACTCTTTACAAATGTGGGTATCGCTAGTGGTGGCGAACCTATGGCACGTGTGCCAGTGGTGGCACTCACAGCCCTCTCTGTGGGCACATGCAAACAGAGTACCCCCCCCCCCACACACACATCTAGGTTGGCCCGGGCCCCTGGGCTCGATTATTAGCATTAAACCTAAGACCTAGTTTTGGGGAAGCAGTGTAGGTAACCCTGTTAAGCGCTGTTAAACCCCACTGATTTTCATGTGAACAACTCCCTTTACCTGGGAGTATGCTCAATTGCTGGCAATGGGGCTTGCTTCTGAGTAAACCTCCTAGGATTGTGATTCACTCGTTGGAAGAGTTGCATGGTTGCTTCAAAGCAAAGCCACCGACTACCACCAAGCTTACTCTCGAGTAACGCACGCCTCGGAGCCAACCATTTTTTCTAACGAAAACCTCAGTATTCAGGTTAAATTGCCGTGTTGGCACTTTGCGATAAATAAGTGGGTTTTGGGTTGCAATTTGGGCACTCGGTCTTGAAAAGGTTTGCTATCACTGCGCTAGACGCCTGGCAGCCAACACGAACAACCCAGACTATCCCCTTTTCAACAAAAAGAACTAAGTGGAATTGTAATTTTACCCACCACCTGCTGGACTGACTTTGTTTTAGAAGGCTCAGCTTAAAGATTTGGCTGATAGGTTAGGTGAGTTAGATTATGACAGTTGGTGCTTCATGGGGGATTGGGACGGAGTAATCTCATTATAACTGGACAAGAAAGTAGACAGCAATGTTAAAAAATTAAAAGGGAAACTTCCAAACTCATTTTTTGACTTGCTAGGTAATTATGTATTAAAAGATATTTGGAGGGTTAAGAATGGGAGGGCTACAGAATTTATTTTTCAGAGTGCTATAAATCCCATGCCTGATCAGATATGATACTAGGAACAAAAGATTTATGTCTACTGATTAAAGACATGTCTATTGCGCCAAAAAGGATTTCTGACCATAATGCTATAATATGGAAATTAGGAGGAAGGAAAAGGAAGCTATCTTGGAAACTAAATAAGTATGTGCTGGCAAAAAAAAGAATTAATAAAGGAAGGAAGGAATTAGAAATTGTCTTGAAAGAAAATTGGACTCCTAATATGAATTTAAATGTGGTTTGGGATACGTGCAGAGCATTTTTTTTTGGGGGGGGGGGTTATTAGAGAAGGATGAAGACAACAAAATGAGAAAATTTTACTGGAAAGGATTAAAAGAGCCCTTTGGGGATAGGGCGGTATATAAGATAGATAGATAGATAGATAGATAGATAGATAGATAGATAGATAGATAGAT
>NC_059437.1:3002272-3025135 GCF_021028975.2 Sphaerodactylus townsendi | reverse complement strand
TCTATCTATCTATCTATCTATCTATCTATCTATCTATCTATCTATCTTATATACCGCCCCTATCCCCAAAGACTCTTTTAATCTTTTCCCGTAAAATTTTCTCATTTTGTTGTCTTTATCCTTCTCTAATAACCCCCCCCCCCCAAAAAAAAATGCTCTGCATTATCCCAAACCACATTTAAATTCATATTAGGAGTCCAATTTTCTTTCAAGACAATTTCTAATTCCTTCCTTCCTTTATTAATTCTTTTTTTTGCCAGCACATACTTATTTGGTTTCCAAGATAGCTTCCTTTTTCCTTCCTCCTAATTTCCATAGCATAGCATTATGGTCAGAAGCCTTTTTGGTAATAGACATGTCTTCCAATCAGTGAACCTTAAAATCTTTTGTTCCTAATTGTCATATCTGATCGGGCATGAGATTTATAGCACTCTGAAAAATAAATTCTGTAGCCCTCCCATTCTTAACCCTCCAAATATCTTTTAATACATAATTACCTAGCAAGTCAAAAAATGAGTTTGGAAGTTTCCCTTTTAATTTTTTAACATTGCTGTCTACTTTCTTGTCCAGTTATAATGAGATTACTCCGTCCCAATCCCCCATGAAGCACCAACTGTCATAATCTAACTCACCTAACCTATCAGCCAAATCTTTAAGCTGAGCCTTCTAAAACAAAGTCAGTCCAGCAGGTGGTGGGTAAAATTACAATTCCACTTAGTTCTTTTTGTTGAAAAGGGGATAGTCTGGGTTGTTCGTGTTGGCTGCCAGGCGTCTAGCGCAGTGATAGCAAACCTTTTCAAGACCGAGTGCCCAAATTGCAACCCAAAACCCACTTATTTATCGCAAAGTGCCAACACGGCAATTTAACCTGAATACTGAGGAACTGGATTAGAAAAAATGGTTGACTCCGAGGCGTGGATTTTCGAGAGTAAGCAGTTGGTAGATGGGTGGCTTTGCTTTGAAGCAACCATGCAACTCTTCCAACGAGTGAATCACAATCCTAGGAGGTTTACTCAGAAGCAAGCCCCATTGCCAGCAATTGAGCATACTCCCAGGTAAAGGGAGTTGTTCACATGAAAATCAGTGGGGTTTAACAGCGCTTAACAGGGTTACCTACACTGCTTCCCCAAAACTAGGTCTTAGGTTTAATGCTAATAATCGAGCCCAGGGGCCCGGGCCAACCCTGGATGTATGTATTGAGTGCCTCTGTTTGCATGTTATTATACAGAGAGGGCTGTGAGTGCCACCACTGGCACCCGTGCCATAGGTTCGCCACCACTAGCGATACCCACATTTGTAAAGAGTCTCTGATATCATGACGATGTGGTGATTATTGTGGGTTTCCTGGGCTGCGTGACCGTGGTCTGGTAGATCTTGTTCCTAACGTTTCACCTGCATCTGTGGCTGGCATCTTCAGAGCTTTATGGGGAGGGAGATCTGTTATACACTGTGTCCACCATGATGTGAACTTTTTCCTGGGGCAGAAGTAAAGACTTTGCCTTCATTGGCAATCTGCTGTTTCGGCAGCTTTTTTTAAAAAAAAAGTATGGTCAACTTAGTGTTTGAGGAAAGCACGTCATTTCCAGAACCAAGATAGCTGTGTCGGAGAGGAAGGGTTGTGCTACATTCGTGTATTTCTCAGTCTTGAAAATGGTCTCTTTTCCTCCCTTCCAGAGAAAATCGTAGACGTTTTGGTTTCATATAAAAAACATCAGTTTGGGGTAAGTCCGATGGTTGCTTGAACACTCCATATCTTCCCCGTTTCATTTTTTTATTCATTTATTTATTTTATTCTTTGGATTTTTATACCGCCCTATCCCCGAGGGGCTCTGGGCGGTGCACAACAAATAGACAAATACAGTCATAAATAACTAAAACCTTTTTAAAAGCAGCGGTAAAAACAATAAAAGGCCTTTGAATATAGTAGCTACGTAAACATGGGTATGAGGTGGCGTCCGACAACCCCAGTTTCAAAATCGCTTTCCCAAGAGGGAGGGACAACAGGTCCAGTTAGATGACAGAAGACCCATTAAGGGGCCAAGAAAGGAGACACCATCAGCGGCCGGATCCTCCAAAGGCCTGGCGGAACAGCTCTGTCTTACAGGCCCTGCGGAACTCAAGTGTGAGTTGCAAACTCTTACGTCTGGAAATTCCTGGAGATTTGGGGGTGAAGTCTGGGGAGGTGGGGTTTGGGGACAGGGGCAACCTCAGCACGGCACGGTGCCAAAGAGTCCACCCTCCAAAACAACCATTTTCTTTGGCGAATTGATCTCTGTAGTCTGGCATTGAGGGGTAATTCTGGGAAATATCCGGCCCCCACTGGAGTTTTATTCTTAATATTTTGCCAGATAACAGTCTCTGCGTATCATTTAACCATTCATTTACAAAATCAGCAGCAGACCTTTTTTACAGAACTTCTAAACCTCTAAATGTTTTTTTTTAACAGAGGTAACAACTTACAAACCTCTCCTTTTAAAATGGCAAACATCAAAGTGTTGTAGGGCTAGAAGACCCCCAGGCTGGGTCACACCTCATCACAAGGACTTCGTTTGGTCGCTTGGGGTGTTTGTGTGTATATATATATATTATTTTCCTGGGCCAAGCGGTATCACTGTGATGAGGTGTGACCCAACCCAGGAGTCTTTAGCCCTACAACACTTTGATGTTTGTCATTTTCAAATACAAATACAATACCTTTAATGGCATATAAAAAGTGGTAAAATGCAAATTATGTTAAAACCAATTGACTAAAATTTACTCAAAGGTTTCACCCTTGATCCAAGTGCCTTTGTTAAAAACCTGGCAACTGATTCAGTAGTGTGGGGATGATGGTCACTAAGCAAGTATGAAACTATTTCCTTGTCTGATCTCACTGAAAATTTCTTCAAGATGGCCTCGAGAAAAAGCAACCGATGAACTGCCAAATCTTTATTAATGAAGAATTGCGTGTTCAGTTGATTGTTTGGTGAGCCACATTTCGCAGGAACAAGTCCTCACAATTTGCTCCTGTGGAGTATGCCATGATATCTGCCTCTTGTTTGGGCAGTCGGTAGCACATTAAGCCGAGCAAGCATAAAATATCTGGCGGAGATATTGGATTGATTAAATTACTCAGATATTTAGCCATAAAACCCGGCAATGGTGGTGAAATGCCATAAAATGTGGGAGGCTGGTTCTGCAGGCTCCAACTGTGAGAAGCTGCCCTTCAATGTCAAGAATACGTTGTTTCAAAACTCCGAAAGCCTGTCTTTAGATCCATCCAGTAGGAGTTGGTCAAAAGATGCACCTATGTTGTTTTATTTGATTGATAATTTTGGTGTGCCAGGAATTGAGGTGGAAGTGGTAAACAGCTTAACAGGAGATATGTCGAACTGCCGGGGAGACTCTAAAATGAATGCGAAGCCAGTATTTAAACAAAGAAAAGCCAAACCTGGGAAAACATCGTCTTGGCTCCGGTTTCTAAACAAAGAGAACTTGGTACGTGACTGAGTTGGGAAGACCCAATAAGCAACCGAAAAAACAAAGATTGAACACTCTCTAATTTCTCAGCGGTTTTTGCTCCCCAGATTGGAGCTCCGGTAAAGTAATTGTGGCAGTAGTTTTGCTTGAAAAAACTTCCATTGCGGCAGGAGAAAAATTGACCGCCTCTGAGATTATTGAAAAAAATCTGGATATTGCCAACACTTTGGTTTTACTTGTATTGAGAGTCCTGGTGGATATGAGAGGTCCAGGTTAAAGAATGGTGGAAGATGATTCCTAAATATCTGTATGAATGGACCTGTTCAATCAATGTACCGTTTATTTTCCACGTGCTGAGTTTTTTTGAATTCGAAAAAATCAGCACTTTGGAATTATTGTAGTTAATCGACGGGGCACTGTTGTTTGTGCGAGAATGCGTCGCAAAGGCTTGAAGTAGTCTTTGCAGGCCCATATTGGAACGAAGACAGTAACACAGTGTGCGTCTGCATAGAGCAGTGCACATGTGGGTCTTTGTCCCAAAGCAGGTGCGTGACTTTCGGTCTGAGATAAATGAGGAGCAAGGTGCGTTTAAATAAAGATTGAACAGGAGAGGAGCAAAGAATACAACCCTGCTTGACTCCCTTTGGTAGAAACTATATAGGTGAAGTTAGGAAGCCAACACGATCACAACGAACTTGACGGGTGGTTGAGGAATACAACTGGCGAATAAGAAACAGTAATCTCTGGTCTATTTCTAACGCTGTCAATTTTTCCCACAGCTTTGATTCCTGAGGGGATAGAGACCGATAGCATTTCAGATCTGGGAAAGCGCCAAGGAGTTTCCCACCCTTGGGGTGACAAATATTTCTCCGCCAAATGATTTAAAACCAGACAATGGTCAGAGTTGGATTTACCTGTGGCATATCCTATCTGTTCCGGACCTAGCACTGAAGAGGACCGGAGCAGTGAGGCGTATCATAGATTTTATTGTAAAGAAGCTTACTAGCCACTTAAAGCAAGCTTATGGGGCGATAGTTAGATGGATTTGATGGATCACAGCACATGTAGAGATACAATGATAGCTTCAGTCCAATACTTGGGGATGCAGCCACTGTTATTAATTTTTGGTAAACAGGGTGGCCAAAATAGGGGCCCAGAACTCGAGGGGAATCTTCTGAAGAGTTCGGGTGTGAGGCCATCGGGGCCTGGCGCTTTCCCTTTAATTTTTTAGGTTGGAAAATATGGAATTTGACCACCTCATGCCCAGCTGACAGGAGGCCATTCTGGTAAATGCTTTGCTGCTCCAGTTGCACATGGAATATCCAAAAGTTCTGGATTGCAGAAAATGGCTGTAAAATGTGTCCTCCATGCTTCCACTGAAATCTGAGAACTGATGGTTTGTTATGGGGCTGCGCCCGCACATGAATTAATTATCGCGCCAAAAGCTTTTGCTGTCTCTGGAGTTAAGGAGCTTGATGGAGATTGTTCCAAATCTTTGTGAGATGTAATTTCTTTTTGGTCTTTAAAAAAAGATCATGATAGGACTTTCTTTCTGCGAGGTACTCTTTTGATAGCATTACTTTTCCTCTAAGTTCACAATGATGAGATAACTTCGAGGAGTTGGGACTTGCTAACTCATACATTCTCCATCAAACCAGGTGGAAGGATTCACTGAATGTGAAAGTTTATGATGTGATTGATTACTGGAACCCTGAGTGGTTAGATAGGAAACCAGTTCATTATAGATTTGACAAACCTCCTCACCAACATACTTGCAGCAGTTAACTGTTGAAGAAAGTTAGCCATCCGATCATCAGAAATAGAATGAAGCGGCGTTTAGTTCAGTTTCTTTAGTCCAGCGACGCCGGGCATGACAGGACGACCCTGCTTCCTAGGCTGGTTTGCTTCGAACGGATTTGTTTATTAGTCTAAGAAGGAGGGGAGAGTGCTCGCAACAAGTTCGAGCCATAATTACAAAGTGGTCAATGTGGTTTTTTGTTAGTTCAGGCGATATTATTACATGTCGATCACACTCACTCCGCGTGCGAATCTAGCGTGAACTTTCCAGAGGTAATCAAAGGGAGGAAGACCACGAAATTACCCCTATTTGCTGATGAGTCTAAGGTCTATCAAATGGGGAGCTGCTTGATTTATGGTGTGATAGCTGGACAACCTGCATTGAGATATGGTGTCGAATTGAATTTCATCCAAATTTAAGCCACATCTTTGACTGGGGCTGAATCATTTTCTCCAATCCTGGTGTTTAGATCACCAACAATGACGACGGGTGTCAGAGGATGTTCTTGCTCAAGCGAAAGTATGTATTGATGGAATCGTGACCAGTTCTCTACAAGAATGCTTGCCTCTTCTGCGGGTGGCAAATAAACATTTACTAGTAAAAATTTCAGATTGAGCCGCGAACTCAATAGGGCTTGGGCCAAAGGCAGGCACGAAGTTTAGTGCTACTGCATTGATTTCTGGATTGAGAGAGAACTAGGATACAAGTACCTGCTCTCATCCTCCCTCTGACTTTTAACCTGAATGCTGGAATTGAGGAGGAGGCATAACCTGCAAGATAGATGTCGCTACTGATTCGGGTCTCTTGTAATGAGATAATATTAAAACTGGCTAGAAATTTATGTTTGTCATTTAAAAAGGAGAGGTTTGTAAGTTTAAAAAAGCGTTTAGAGGTTTAGAAGTTGTTATTTCTGTTAAAAAGTTTGCTGTCGATTTTGTAAGTGAATGGTTAAATAATAGAGATAAATGATATTTATTAAGAGACTGTTATCTGGCAAAATGTGAAGAATAATACATTCTTAAGAGATACAGTAATACATTATCATTGAGTTTTAAGCCATTGGTACAGTTATTATGACGTATCTCTACAGGTGCACCTGCTCACGTGGTATACCGTGACCTACCTGGAGCTTGAAAACCAGACTCCTCTTGCATTACAGCATATGTAATGTTTTCCCTTGACAATGGGGTTCTGGGGTTCTGGACTTAGAGGGTCCAACCTGGAGGCCCATCCCAACCGCCAAACGCCAAGGCCAGAGCAAGTAGTGATAACGAGGCACCCCCAAAAGCGAAAGCACCCCCAACGAATCCCTCCTCCCAACAATGCCATCCTGACACCACCTTGTTTGCCAGGCTGTCCGGTGCCCTTCTGTTAGAATCCAGGCCACCTTCTTACCTTTAGGTCCTGCGGGGAGCTGCAGAGCGTCAAGAAGACCTGGCTTGGCGTGGTGCGACTCTTCTTACGGTGCAGTGGTTGTGTGGCCCAGATGAAAGACTTCACAAAGAGAGCAGGTAAGGGGCAGGATTGCTTGCTCAGGAGCAGAGCCTGCAGCAGAGCCGGTGAGGGCAGAATGGATGCTATGAATTCGTGATTGTCAGTACCTTGCTGGACTAGAGTGTACAACCAGTCACCGCAGTCCCACAATCTGGGCAGGATGGCCGAACCCACACCAACTTGTAGTGTGCTTCCTTCTGTAAGGAGCCTAGACTTTTAATTACAGCTACTAGCCTTCTGTGGTTGGCTTTTACAGGTGCTTGTGCTGGTCAGACTAACATCATCATGTGTCAGGGAGTTCCACATTATGTATCAAAATTCTTTTGCTTGTAAGTTACAGTGGGGTTCCTGAGTTTTGTGGATGGGGGATGCGTGGCTTGAGAGGGTTTTTTCCTTCCTGTGTGCACTCCACTCCTTAACACCCGTTCTGTGATAGACTTCAGTTTCTCCTCTCCTTGAGCCTTCCTCTTTTCAGTGTTTCCATAAGTACGTGCTGTTAAAGACTCGGTTCGCACTGAGGTGTCTGGGCTGGGAAGCAAAGAATTCCCAGCGAGCATTGCCCAGAGCCCTCCGGGGGTTGGGCAGTATAAAAATCCCATAAATAAAAAATAAAATAAAATAAACAGCTCAGCTTTGTCAGTTAAAAATGATGGCCTTCCCCTACCCCAGTGGTTCTCAACCTGGGGGTCGGGACCCCTTTGGGGGTCGAACGACCCTTTCACATGGGTCGCCTAAGACTCTCTGCATCAGTGTTCTCCATCTGTAAAAGGATAAATATTAGGGTTGGGGGTCACCACAACATGAGGAACTGTATTAAAGGGTCGCAGCATTAGGAAGGTTGAGAACCACTGCCCTACCCTATTGACTGTCCAGTTTTTGTTAAAAAAATGTTGCTTTGGTAGCAGGACCATGTCCACAACTAGCCTCCAGTTATACAACTTGATCCCAATTCCATTTGCTTGGAAAGAATATTCTCCAGAGGTTAACACTCTCATTGACCTGTTCAGTGGCTAAATTTGTGGCTCTGCCCCCTTTGCAGTATCTGCCTGACTTCGCCCAGTCCGGGAGAAGTCTGGGCGACTCCTCTGAAATGCACTGTTCTGAATATATTGTCGAAGGCTTTCACGGCCGGAATCACTGGGGTGCTGTGTGGTTTCCGGGCTGTACGGCCGTGTTCTAGCAGCATTCTCTCCTGATGTTTCGCCTGCCTCTGTGGCTGGCATCTTCAGAGGATCTTCTGAAGATGATCCTGTGAAGTTGCCAGCCACAGATGCAGGCGAAACGTCAGGAGAGAATGCTGCTAGAACACGGCCATACAGCCCGGAAACCACACAGCAGCCCACTGTTCTGAATGTTGGGCGGTTTTATGAGTCAACGCGCGGTCTTTGAGGAGCAGGCTAACTGAGCTTTGTAATTGCACCAGGGAGATGGTGGCCGCAGCAATGCTCGGCAACGGCTTTCTCATCCCAGCTGCAGAAGACCTGCGGACCTTAAGCCTCGGCCTTCAAGGTGAGTGACCCATTTCACTGCTGCTTGGACCAACAGGGCGGGAGCTCATTGGGGAGGGCCGCCAACAAGGCTGGCAAAACGTGCCCTCTCCCTTTAGCAGAGGTTGGCTGCGTGGAAATGGGCCAGGGAAGTTTTTCACAGCGCAGAGGTGAATCGCATCACCTGGTCAGTGGCAGCTCGGAGGCAGGATGCTTTTTCTCCCAGTCAGTTGGGTAAAACATGAATCTTAACTTGGTGACTCAGACTTTCCAGTGATAGAGGAGCAGCTTGAAGCCTGGTAGCACTTCAGAGACCAACAATACTTTGAGGGAATGAGCTTTTGAAAGTCAAAGTTCCTTTCATCCAGGCCACGGCTGTTTTTGTGGAAGGTAAAGGCAGTCCCCCGACCACGGAAGGATGGAAGGCTGAGTCCACTTTGAGCTGCGTGGTGTGGTGGTTGAGTGGTGGACTCCAATCTGGAGGAGGAGGAGGAGGGGGGGAGTAGTAGTAGTAGTAGTTTGGATTTATATTCCCCCTTTCTCTCCTGCAAGAGACTCAAAGGGGCTTACAACCTCCTTGCCCTTCCCCCCTCACAACAAACACCCTGTGAGATAGATGGGGCTGAGAGAGCTCCGAGAAGCTGTGACTAGCCCAAGGTCACCCAGCTGGCGTGTGTGGGAGTGCCCAGGCTAATCTGAATTCCCCAGATAAGCCTCCACAGCTCAGGCGGCAGAGCTGAGAATCAAACCCGATTCCTCCAGATTAGATAGATGAAAGTAGTCTGACTGGGATGCAGAAGAAACCCGCATAGCACCCTTTTCATTTATTTAGTAGTTTGTTTATTTAGTACCCTGCACCCTCTCCCTATAGGAGGCCGTTTCTGCACGGCCACACTGCGGGGGTGCGTCAGCTTAAACGACAGCGATGCACCCCCAGGGACTGTTCACACGGACGGTCCCAGTAGGGGTGGGGAAGACGGCGCAACCTGCGCAGAGGCTGCGCCGTCCCCCAAACGCCTTACCGTCCCTCCAGCCTTCCGACACATTGCACAGGCCAGGGGACACGCCCCCCTGCCCTGCACGACAGCTCTGGAGTTGCAGGGCAGGAGAGTAGTCTCCCTGGCCTGTACGACGCGCTGGAGGGACAGTAGGCGCGTTTGGGAAAGGGGGGGAAATGGCGCCTTCCAGCCCCTGCCATTCGCACAGCAGCGTTTGGAAGCCGCTGTTTTCAAAAAACCTCACTCAGGGAGTGAGGTTCGGAAACAGCGGCTTCATGCCGCTCGGGAGTTGCGATGCAGCAGCGCCGGCCATGCGAACGGTCTCCCAGGGACGCTGTTTTTAGCATCCCTGGGACGCTGTATTTGGCCCGTGTGTAAAGGGCCGGAGACTCGAGGTGAAACACAACATTTAAAAATACATTTAAAATAGAATAGATTGCCACTTTTCTGCTGATAATCCTAAATAAAACCAGCTTCGATTGTTCTTGTTTTGAGAGTTGAGTGGCCTTGGGTTTGTTTCTCTCCCCTCCCCCGCCCCCCCGCCAAAAAAATGTTTTTGTGCCATCCTTGTTTGCTTGTTTTTAAAACCACAATCTGTCACTCCCTTTTGGCTGTGGTCTGCAGAAACCAAAGAGTGGGATTTTAGCATCCCCCAAACATTCCTTCGCTTTTGGCAGCCGTTGCTGGCGGGTCTCCACTCCAGAGAGTTCACCCAGACCCTACTTGAGAAAATGTTCAGGGAGCTAAACCGACACGCCCGGGAGTCAGGGCTCCATACCCGGTACCTCATCAACTGGATCACGGAAATTCTGAAGACCAACATGCAAGCCAGTAAGTATCTCGGAGGAGAGTGGTGAACTTCAAAGCTGGAGCTCTACTTGCCTGGTCCTTCATGGATGTGGATGCATTTAATACACAGAATCAATTAAAATTCTGTGACTGGGATTCAGTCTGTCTCTTTGTCATCTACTTCTTCACTATAAATTATCTTGGGTGCCTAAAAATCAAACTAGCACACATAGCTTCCAGGGCCCACTGGCAGATCTTATAGCCTGTTGATGTTTTGTCTGGTTCTTTCTCCATGACTTAGCTTTTATGATTTTCCCTTTTGTGTATCCCAAAATCTCTGCAAAATACAGTTTGAGGAGCCCAATTCAAAGTAACAGTTTACCTAAAACAGTGATGGCGAACCTACGGCACAGAGGTGGCACTCAGAGCCCTCTCTGTGGGCATGCGCAAACAGAGTCCCCCCTCCCAACACATCTAGGCTGGCCTGGGCCGCTGGGCTTGATTATTAGCATTAAACCTAAGACCTAGTTTTGGGGAGGCAGTGTTGGTAACCCTGTTAAGTGCTGTTAAACCCCACTAATTTTCATGCGAAGAACTAAAGTGCGATCCTTTACCTGGGAGTAAGCTCGGTTGCTGGCAATGGGGCTTGCTTCTGAGTAAACCCTCTTAGGGTCGTGATTCACCCGTTCAAAGAGTTGCACGGTTGCTTCAAAGCAAACCCACCGACTACCGCCAAGCTTACTCCCGAGTAACACATGCCTCAGAGCCAACCGTTTTTCTGAACAAAAACCTCAGTATTCAGGTTAAATTGCCTTGTTGGCACTTTGCGACAAATAAGTGGGTTTGGGGTTGCAATTTGAGCTTTTCGGTCACCGAAAAGGTTAAGCCATCGCACTGATCTAAGCAAAGAAACTAACTTGGGATTCGGGGGGGAATTGAAAAGAAGAGCCTCTGCCAGCGGTTGTTAGAACAGGCTTACCAATAGATTCCCTTTCCTGCCAGATGCGCTAAGTAGTTCCTGCCATCCGGTCCTTGCCCATGAAAGCGACTAGTAGCTAGCCTCACCTGCCTTGCCATGCTTTGAAGGCTTGTGGGAAGCAGCAGCAATTTAATTGACTTCCCTTCTAGTCTTAAGATTAGCCGTTACTGCGAAGCCATTCTTACACCCACCTTACAGGTAGAAGAACTGAGACTGGGATCAGGAGGACCAGGGCCCTTTCCCCACTCACCGTCGACCACCCTTGCTGCGTGCTACTCTCAGCGGCGCATGTTTCTGGCAGCGCCCGAACTTCCCCACGACCCAGCGCTCTGCGTGGGGTCATCAAAAGGCGCCATTTTGAGGAGCGCCAGGAATGGCGATGCTGCACTGAGGGGGCGCGAGAGCGGTAGCCTTAGGGCGACTGCGTTGTCGCCGCCCCTGGCAGTGAAGTGCCGCGGGACCCAGCGCTACCCAAGAGTAGCGCGCAGCAAAGCGGTGAAGTGGGGAAAGGGCCAGGAGGAGGGCTGAGGATCAGGGGAGTGGCGCTCGTGGCTTGCGTCTTGACGATGAGTCCGTGGCAAAGTCCAGCGGTCTGCTGGGTCTTCTACTTGATTTCTCACTATGCTACACCAGCTTAAGTTTCTTTCGCGCCCTTTTCTTCGATTGCTCTTCCTGAAGAGAAGAAGCCAAAGCGCTCTTCAAAGAGTTCCAAGAAGAGAAACCGAGGAGCTCCAGGGCTTTTTTTCTCCATCGTGTTTCACTCCGGTGGTTGAAGCTCCTTGAGGAATGCTTGGAAGCTCCTTGTTGGTGAGTCCCCATCTCCTACATCTGTAAAGTGAACATCACTCAATTGCCTTGGGATCTGGACTCTTTGGCTTTAACAGCTGAAATTGTTTCCAGAGTTCAGATGGCGTTTCTTGACTTCTCCAGCACTGAAGATCAAGCTGTGCCTTAACAAGTTTTAAAGGTCTGGGTACCTTCATACCCTAGAATGCGGTCCCAACCTTTCTGAGTCTAGAACCTTTGGAATGTCAACTGGGATGAGTGAGGTGAGGGGGGCTCAGCCAATGAGAAAATGGCTGCGGTGGGGAGGCAGAGCCAATGAGAAAATGGCTGCTGTAGGAGGCATAGCCAACGAGAAAATGTCTGGGGAGTGAGTTCATGAGTAACTCCTTCACATTTCGGGCAAGAAGCTCACAATACCTTACTAAGTGGAGACATCCATTGAAAATGCTGGGGGGAAGAATTGGGACTAATAAGGGAAGCACTTCTTCACTTAGCGTTGTGATGGGCGTTTGGAATATGCTGCCACAGGAGGTGGTGATGGCCACTAACCTGGATAGCTTTAAAAAGGGCTTGGACAGATTTATGGAGGAGAAATTAGATTTATGGCTGCCAATCTTGATCCTCCCAGATCTGGAACTGCAGCTGCCTTAACAGACCAGGTGCTCAGAAGCAGCAGCCGCAGCAACGAAAGTCCCATCACATGTGAGCTCCCAAAAAGGCACCTGGTGAACCCGCCACTGCGAGTAGCAGAGAGCTGGACTAGATGGACTCTGGTCTGATCCAGCAGGCTAGTTCTTATGTTCTTAAGCTCTATGTAATAGGATGGCTTTTTAAATGAATGTATTGTTTAAAAATATTTTCTTCCATGCGCACAGCTTACCTTTAGACGCAAGCTGCTGCGGAAGCAACATTTTTAAAAAATCTGCACAGCCAATCAAAAGCCCTGCTGGGCAAAAGCTCCATCTGATTCAGTTTCAGATTATTGGTAGATTTACAGTCATAGACCAATAGTAAGGCATGGAATCTGACCCCACCCACATTCTGAGAACTCTGGGTGGGCATCAGTGGGCACCATGATGCCAACGAAGACCACCTTGGGGACCCCTGCACAAGAGGCTCCACCTTTCTTGTAGCCCACCACGGAACCACTCAGTTTTCTGAGAAGGTCCTCCTGACAGTTGGGAACGCCAGACTAGGAAAAGGGGTGGCGCGTGGCGTGGGGTTCTTGAGGCTGCTGCACTGTTTGGGGACCGTCACCTCTTGAAAGTTTGTCAAAGGCTCAGCTGCAGTACATAAGAACAAGCCAGCTGGATCAGACCAGAGTCCATCTAGTCCAGCTCTCTGCTACTCGCAGTGGCCCACCAGGTGCCTTCGGGAGCTCACATGCAGGAGGTGAAAGCAAGGGCCTTCTGCGGCTGCTGCTCCTGAGCACCTGGTCTGTTAAGGCATTTGCAATCTCAGATCAAGGAGGATCAAGATTGGCAGCCATAAATCGACTTCTCCTCCATCAATCTGTCCAAGCCCCTTTGAAAGCTATCCAGGTGAGTGGCCATCACCACCTCCTGTGGCAGCATATTCCAAACACCAATCACACGTTGCGTGAAGAAGTGTTTCCTTTTATTAGTCCTAATTCTTCCCCCCAGCATTTTCAATGGATGCCCCCTGGTTCTAGTATTGTGAGAAAGAGTGAAAAATTTCTCTGGGTCAACATTTTCTACCCCATGCATAATTTTATAGACTTCAATCATATCCCCCCTCAGTCGTCTCCTCTCCAAACTAAAGAGTCCCAAACGCTGCAGCCTCTCCTCATAGGGAAGGTGCTCCAGTCCCTCAATCATCCTTGTTGCCCTTCTCTGCACTTTTTCTATCTCCTCAATATCCTTTTTGAAATGCGGCGTCCAGAACTGGTCTGTGTTGGTGCCACTTGTTCTGTTTTCTGTTGAGATGGTGGCAACCTATTTTGGAGGTTTTTCTCTCTGTTACTGTTGTGTTTCTTTCTATAGAGGTATCCACCTTGCTTCTAAGTGCAGGGGCTTCTAGATGTGTGAATGATGTGCTTGTCTGTGTTGTTTTGAATAGTGTCTGTAGGCCAGAGTGCGTAAAGAGAGGTGCTTGGGGTGACCATGAGTGTATTCTCTCCCCCACACACGTGTGTTGTTGTTCCACCCTTCCTTCAGGAAACTCAGAGTGGTGTACAGAGGTCGTCTTTTTATTTTCAAGACAGCCTTGTGCGGTAGGTCAAGGCCAAGAGAGCGGGAGAGAGTATAACGAAAAGTCCAGTCAAAAGTAACTCTTAAAAGCTCTTTATTGTACTGGCAGTCTTTGTCGAAAACAAGCCATGTGAGTTCTGAGGAACTCAGACCTCAGATAGTAGCTTAATACAGTATCAAACCCTCCTTCCCGCCACATGAAATGAAAACAAAGCATAGTTTCACACGGGCAAGCAGAGACAGCAACAACCCGGAATCTCCCAGACCAGGCAGTTAGCCAGAGCAGGCTGGCGGGAAAAACCAAGGACGAGGAGCACACACACATATCCCTGACAGAGAGTGACTGTGAGCTTCTCGCGTCTGCAGAAAGGAAGGGGCTGTTTCAAACAGAATCTCCACAACCCATGTCCGGCACTCCACTGCTCTGCCACCTTGGTTCTCGTTCCTGATGGCTCCCCTTCTCCTTGGATGCCCAGGACAAAATCTTTCTTTGGTCCACATTTTTCACAGATTGTGGAGAACTTGGGGGGGGGGGGGGGGGTCCGTTGCAGGCAGGAGAGTCCAGCCCTGTTCTGAGCCCTGTGGCACTTGCAGGGAGCTTTAGGGAACAGGTCTGGTTTTGCTTTGGGCCACTTTTAAGGAAAACAGGGCATGTAGCCGGCTTCTTGCCACATTCAGCCTTCCCTGAAACCTTGCCCAAAGTGAGAGATTAGTGTGGCTGGAGCAGGAAGTCCCAAACCTCCATCTGATGCAGAACGATGGGAGAGCCGTCAACATCCAGATGAATGGAGCCTCCATGTTCAGGAGTAGTATGGCACTAGTATCTGCTGCTGGGATGGGCAAGGGCAGGGGATTATTGCCACCTTTGTGTCTTTCTTGTGGACTTCCTTGGGGCAACTGCCGCTGTTGGCAGTAGGTTCTTATTCGGCCTTATACCCGTTTAAGAATGACTGCTTTTGCCCTGGCTTGGCTTTCATTCCCAGGATCCTGCAGAGCATGGAGCCCCCTTTGCCGTTGGACACGCAGAAGAAGCTTCTCTGCCTCACCTCCATCTACACCCAAGAAGCCGACTCCCTTCCCAACCCAGGCTCGGCTGCAGACCTCTGCAGGCAGCCCATTTACACCGTGGAGAGCTTGCAGCGGAAAGCCAAACAGAGCGGGGTGACTCTTGGGCTCAGCAAGAGGGCGGGACGGCTGGAGCGGTCTGCCAAAGAGGAGGACCTGGCGGAGGAGGAGGAAGAAGAAGAAGAAGAGATGGAAACTCAGTCCCTGCCTCTGCTGGAATCGTTCCATGCTGAGAACACCAGGGCTTTAGCAGAGAAGAGGGCTGCGCTCCTGGGGTCAGCTTGGCAAGTCAGTTCAGGTGAACGCTGCTTCTCGGTTTGCTAGGCACCGGGGAGGGGTTTGTATGTCATAAGAACATAAGGATAAGCCAGCTGGATCAGACCAGAGTCCATCTAGTGCAGCTCTCTGCTACTCGCAGTGGCCCACCAGGTACCATTGGGAGCTCACCTGCAGGATGTGAAAGCAATGGCCTTCTGCGGCTGTTGCTCCCGAGCACCTGGTCTGTTAAGGCATTTGCAATCTCGGATCAAAGAGGATCAAGATTGGTAGCCATAGATCGACTTCTCCTCCATCAATCTGTCCAAGCCCTTTTTAAAGCTATCCAGGTTAGTGGCCATCACCACCTCCTGTGGCAACATATTCCAAACACCAATCACAAGTTGCGTGAAGAAGTGTTTCCTTTTATTAGTCCTAATTCTTCCCCCCAGCATTTTCAATGGATGCCCCCTGGTTCTAGTATTGTGAGAAAGAGAGAAAAATTTCTCTCTGTCAACATTTTCTACCCCATGCATAATTTTATAGACTTCAATCCTATCCCCCCTCAGCCGTCTCCTCTCCAAACTAAAGAGTCCCAAACGCTGCAGCCTCTCCTCATAGGGAAGGTGCTCCAGTCCCTCAATCATCCTCGTTGCCCTTCTCTGCACTTTTTCTATCTCCTCAATATCCTTTTTGAGATGCGGCGACCAGAACTGAACACAGGACTCCAAGTGCGGTCGCACCACGGCTTTATATAAGGGCATGACAATCTTTGCAGTTTTATGATCAATTCCTTTCCTAATGATCCCCAGCATAGAGTTTGCCTTTTTCACAGCTGCCACGCATTGAGTTGACGTTCCCATGGAACTATCAACTAAGACGCCTAAATGTCAAGCTGGAAGCAAAGAGGGTTGCTGGGTTCAACTCAGTAGGGGTGGGTGGGTGGGTGGGGGTCGGGAGAGGAGTAGAATCCAGGATCTGAGCTTGTTTGGTCCCACGGTCACATACTATGAGAACCAGGGAGTGCGCATCACCAGTCTCGCCCGTGGCCAGCAGCAGTACTGTCGACAGGTGCCGAACGAGGGGGCAATCGTAATATTAAGTGTTAGAGCTGCAGGCCTTCAAAACATAGCACAAAACCATATTGAGGCTAGATACAGTAAAATAAAATATACAATCCGATATTTGATCCAAAGACAACACAGGACTGACAGGTCTAATTTTGAGGGCCGACACGCTTGAGCCTTTTCCTTAATTTAATTGATAAAAGGGTATGTAATCACCGGGTCTATGCCTGCCAAAAGAAAAAAGCTGCTATCCGCAGCCGACCCTCAGCGACTGTGAAACAACTTGGTTCAGTCTAGATCGGATACTGTCAGACAATGTGCAATAGCAAAAATTAACAGGCTGTGGATCTGTTGATTTTTTAAAAAGCCACATAAACTAATGGACTTCATATCTTGTAGCAGTGAATTCCCGAAGTGGATTCTGTGAAATGCTCTTTTGCTAGGCATGAATAATTCCGTACATAGGAATTATTCCTTGAGCCAAAGGTGGCAGGATCATTGATCCAAAAACTGTCATTTCTCAGAGCACTTGTGACAGATAGCGGTTGGTTCTTTTTCCAGATCTGCCTCTCTCTCTCTCTCTCCCTCGGCTATTATTTATTCTCAGTGGTCCTGGTCTTTTACGCAGCTGAGTAGCACGCAGTCTTGGGAGGCTGGATAGTCACTTCCCAGGTCTGGATGGTGCAAAACATTTCCAGAAAGAGATATCAAAAAACTCCCAGAAACAGCATGGAATCAAGAATGCTTCATGCATACAAGCTCTAAACATACCTGATATATATTAATCAAAAGTACTAATCATACTTTTTTTTCCAAGTTAAGAAGGTATTTTTAAATGTTTCAATCCCAGAGGGATCATTCTCAGGCTATTGGGATTCCTATGCTGTTTATACTTCCTTCCTGATTGTCTTTCTTTCAAACCCTCTGTTCTTAGACAGAGGTTTTGGACGGAACAACTAAAATGACCTGTGTGTAAAAATATATCCCTCCAGTTCTTCTCTGCAGCTTCTAAGAAACCAGCAACAAAATAAGCACGCTGAGGGTCAGAGGCCCCTTCCGCACCTGCAAAATCATGCGTTTTCAAACCACTTTCACAACTGTTTGCAAGTGGATTTTGCTATTCCGCACAGCTTCAAAGAGCACTGAAAGCAGTTTGAAAGTGTATTATTCTGAACCTTTTGCTCGAAAGTTGCTCAAGAAACCATGGACCATTAATTAAAACATGGAACGATTCGTTTTAGCCTAAGCTGGGACACAGAAGGGCATTGCAAAAGGATATGTACCAAGAAGTCCACTGACTGAAAGGGGCTGGGACACAGCCTAGCTGACAAAAGGAATCTGTGGCTGACAACCCAGAAAAATCATTTGAAAAAGGGCAGTTCAGTCTTGCATGCATAAAGGTTCTACATAGCTTTAAATTAGCCAGAGAGTCCAAATAGGGAGGAAGATTTTCCTTAGACCAGGGGTCTGCAACCTGCGGCTCTCCAGATGCTCATGGACTACAAATCCCATCAGCCCCTGCCAGCATGGCCAATTGGTCCATGAACATCTGGAGAGCTGCAGGTTACAGACCCCTGCCTTAGACAGAAGGCCCGGGCATGCAGAGACCATGTCCTCCGAGCATCAAAATGAGTATAACTCTTATCTTTATCAAACAATTGGGCCACATTTTTTTACATTGATCAACAGAAAAAGAGAAAAGAAGAAGAAGAAGAGTTTGGATTTATATCCCCCCTTTCTCTCCTGTTGGAGACTCAAAGGGGCTGACAATCTCCTTCCTGTAGGAGACTCAAAGAGGCTTACAATCTTCTTGCCCTTCCCTCCTCACAACAAAAACCCTGTGAGGTAGGTGGGGCTGAGAGAGCTCCGAGAAGCTGTGACTAACCCAAGGTCACCCAGCTGGCGTGTGTGGGAGTGCACAGGCTAATCTGAATCCCCCAGATAAGCCTCCACAGCTCAGGCGACAGAGCGGGGAATCAAACCCGGTTCCTCCAGATTAGATACACAAGCTCTTAACCTCCTACGCCACTGCTGCTCCTGAAAGTGATGAACAGGATCTTTGAGAGAGCTCAGAAGGACTCCCAACTGTCTCCAACCCAGACACAGATCAGGGCAACATTTCTGTCAGTGCAATTGGAGGAGTTGTCTGTACACCATTCACTAGAGCTGTATCAATGCCCATTTCACCCATGGGGGCGGAATGCATCTCCCTGACATTCCCTGCCCTCATCTCATGGAGCAGCAGCGGCGTAGGAGGTTAAGAGCTCATGCATCTAATCTGGAGGAACTGGGTTTGATTCCCAGCTCTGCCGCCTGAGCTGTGGAGGCTTATCTGGGGAATTCAGATTGGCCTGTGCACTCCCACACACGCCAGCTGGGTGACCTTGGGCTAGTCACAGCTTCTCGGAGCTCTCTCAGCCCCACCCACCTCACAGGGTGTTTGCTGTGAGGGGGGAAGGGCAAGGAGATTGTGAGCCCCTTTGAGTCTCCTGCAGGACAGAAAGGGGGCATATAAATCCAAACTCTTCTTCTTCTTCTTCATGCACGTGGCTAAAGTGTGACAGAGCTGGAATTAAAATTAAACAACCTGGGGAGCTGGAATTAAAATCCTGTGCACGTTCATGTCCGTGGTGTGTGAGAATAAACCCAGAGAGCGGTGGTTCTAGAGGGCTGGCCATTTCCAAAGAGAAAATATCAGGTCTGGTTGTCGTGTAACGTCCCTTCAATGTTTCCTTCGCAGAGGCAACCAAGTGGCAGCAGTTTCCTCTGGGAAAACTGCCTAGTCAGACAGACGATCCCGACGCCCTAAGGGTGGAAGAGTGCTCCATGATGTCGGCTCTGGACCAGCCGGTGAATGGAGACCACAGATTCCCAACTGGTGCCACGTGAGTATCGGCGAGGGTTGCGTGGGTTTTGCGTCATAATCGGCAGTCGGCACCAAACAGCCGCTCTGCTTAGTAGGTTGCAGCGGTGTGTGATGCAGTTTTAATGTTACTTTCTTGAGCTCAGCTACTAGGTATCAGTCCGACAGCACCCTAGAGACCAAAAAGATTTTCAGGGTTTAAGCTTTTGAGAGTTAAAGCTCCATTTGTCAGACACAGGCGGTTTCAGCACGAGCCCCAGGAGCAGTGGCACGCCGGTGTTTATGACGCCGGTGGAGCCCCAGGGCCGCTCGGACGCTCCTGTGTGAGTGGCTCAAGAGCATCAACCGCTTGCGGGGCCGCCTTCGCATGGGGCCCGCCGCTGTAGAAGAAGAGTAGTAATTTGGATTTATATCCCCCCTTTCTCTCCTGCAGGAGACTCAAAGGGGCTGACAATCTCCTTTCCCTTCCCCCCTCACAACAAACACCCTGTGAGGTGGATGGGGCTGAGAGAGCTCCGAGAAGCTGGGACTAGCCCAAGGTCACCCAGCTGGCGTGTGTGGGAGTGCACAGGCTAATCTGAATTCCCCAGATAAGCCTCCACAGCTCAGGCGGCAGAACTGGGAATCAAACCCGGTTCCTCCAGATTAGATACATGAGCTCTTAACCTCCTACGCCACTGCTGCTCCCTCTCTTACCTTCTCTCGGCTGCCGTCATGTTGTAGGCCGTGGGGACACACCCCCATGGCCATAGCGATGCCTCCGGGGTCGGAGGCCAGGAGGCCTGTCCCCCGGGCTCTGCAGAGCGCCAGCAGCCGAGAGGAGGTAAGAGGGGACCTACAGCAGTGCGGGGAAAACTCCGGCGTCCACCCAGTGCCGTTCGCTCAGCAGCCGGCGTTTTTCAAATGACTCGCTAAAACACTGCTGTGGGCCTCGGGCCAAGAATGGTCTTTCACATCTTCCACTGCCTGGCCCTAACTGGAGATGCTGTGTTTTGAATCTAGGACCCCCTGTACACAAAGCAGAGAGACTCCACCCAGCCATGGCCACTCCATTTAGAAAAGTCCAGTCTTTAGAGTTTGATGTGTTGATGACCGTAGTTTCTAATTCCTTCTATCTCAAAACCTAACCCTGACTTCTCGTAATTTTTATAACGGAAATGTTGTGTATAAATAAATGCAGGGATAACCTTGCCTGTTGTCCTCACAAACAAAAAGCTCACTTCTGATCCTTAACTGACTTCTTCCTTGTTTGAAAAGCTCTTTTTAATTGTATATCTGAGCCCGTCTAGAAAGCAGGTGGTAAGAAGTGAATTCATCCACCACCTTGAATGGTTAACCTATCAACAAGCAAACTTTGTGCACATGGATCTTTTTTTGTTCACTGGCCAATATAACCGCTAGCCAGATTCTAGATAATTAAACCAACTGGCCTCGTTAAACTTCACGGCTGTTAAAGGCAGGTCAGGGTTTTTCAAAGTATAATAATGGTTACAATCAGGGAGGACAACGCTCTGCAATTGGTTTGTTCTTATGCCTCTCGAAATGTCCAGAGCGTTGTCCTCCCTGATTGTAACCATTATTGTAACCATTATTATTCTTTGAAAAACCCTGACCTGCCTTTAACAGCCATGAAGTTTAATGAGGCCAGTTGGTTTAATTACCGGTATCTAGAATCTGGCTAGCTGTTATATTTATATTCAGATTACATTGTCGTGCCGTTCTAACTTATGTTTATATATATTACTCCAATGGGAGAATGTAAACAATTTTTCCAAAACATTTGGTTACTGTTTATAAAATTATAAAATTACTTTGGTTACTTAAAAGTAAATTGCTACTCCAGTGGGAGAACTACTTTTTTTGAAGTCATTATTGTAGCCTGTTGGAATCATCCAGTCCAGCAGACCAGTTCCTCTGGAGGGCCAACGGCAGGGCACAGCCAAGGCCTTCCCCTGATTGGAACCTCGGAAGAGTCCTGCTGGATCAGACCAGCGAAGGCCCATCTGATCCAGCATCCTTCCTTACACAGCGGCCAGTCAGTTCTTCTGTAGGCCCAACAACAGGGCACAGAGGCCAAGGCCTTCTCCTGATGTTTCCTCCGGGCACTGGGATCCAGAGGTAGACTGCCTCTGAATGTGGAGGTTCCCTTTAGCCCCCGTGACTAGTAGCCACTGAGAGACCTCTCCTCCTCTGGCCTGACATTCCTTCCTGGACCAGCAGAGCCACCAGACAAATCTCTGAGGTGCCAATCCTATTCCAAGTGTATCTGGTGTCAGGTCCATGCCTGTCAGTGCTTAGATGTCTTGCTGTGTGGGAATTGCAAATGTTTCCTGTAAATGTTTTCCTGTTTCCCATCTCCCCTCCCTGGCAATTCCCTGGCGCCAGCCCTCCTGCGGGAAGGTGCGAACGTTCCCAGGTTTCTTGAAGCTCTGTAGTGCAAATGTTATACACTTTGTGAAACACATTTGGTGGGAATCAAATGGGGGGGGGGGAGGGGATTGAAGGATATAATCTCTGGATCTAAGCGGGAGAGCTTAGATTCAGCTTTCTCTGTTACTCTACGCGTTGTAGAAATAATCTGCTTTAGGACTTTCCTACGGTCTCTGCTATTTCCACGTTCGAGAGCCTGACATCTGGTTGAGGACGGTCTTCATACCCCACCCCTCCTTTTGTTTGCCAGCACACCGTTGCCTTCAGAAGTGGAATTTTTTTTCCCCAGCACTTGGATCCAAACTCATATTTCCATGAGGTATCGGAAAAATTCCGCATGTCATAAGAGAGAAGATCGTCCGCCTGTGGATCCCATGTGTGAGAGAACAAATGGGTCACAGATTACTCCCAAAGGAGTTCCTGAAATCATCAGTAGAGCAAAGTCATCCAGCCAAATTCACTTTGTGATTCAGGCACTCTGTTTTCTCACCATCTTGAGACTCTTCTCTGCTGGCCACCAGCCAAACCTTCCCCCTGCACAGATAAGACGTCTCACTGGCTTCTAAATAGAAGACTGACTAGAGCTGTGGTGGTGAACCTTTGGCACTCAGATGTTATGGACGACAATTCCATCAGCCCCTTCCAGCGTGGCCAATTGGCCATGCTGGCAGGGGCTGATGGGAATTGTCGTCCATAACATCTGGAGTGCCAAAGGTTCGCCACCACTGGACTAGAGGCACTTTGGGTTTGTCTGAACCAGTGTTTCCCAACCTTTTCGAGGTCAGGGTACCCTTGACCTCACTCTTCATATCTCACGGTACCCCTGCCGTCACCCTCCACCTTCCCCTCCCATTACCCCTGCTTGCCACACACCCCACCTTCCCCTCGCAGGGTGAAGGGTAGCACTGGGGGTGGTGGCGGCTGCTGACCTTGTGGCAGGCCCTGCCCCATATCCTTGCTGGTGCTGGCGAGAGACACCACAAAAATGAGGGAAGGGGGTAGTGTTGCTGCGGTACCCCTGGGACATGCTCACGGCACCCCAGGGTACCAGGGAACCCTGGTTGAGAATGGCTGGTCTGAACCTTTTCAAGTACCAGGCTGTTCTACTGTTTGTGTGTGTGTGTGTGTGGGGGGTGTTGTCTGTTTCCCCTCTGCCTTCCCCCCGCTTGTACGATTTAAATGG
>NC_059437.1:2983503-3002180 GCF_021028975.2 Sphaerodactylus townsendi | reverse complement strand
TTCTTCTTCTTCTTCTTCTTCCTTCTCTCTTCTTCTTCTTCTTCTCTTCTCTTCTTCTTCTTCTTCTTCTTCTTCTTCTTCTTCTTCTTCCTTCTTCTTCTTCTTCTTCTTCTTCTTCTTGCATTTCTCTGTTTTCATGCAAGGAGGCAGCCCACAGCCTACAATAATGCTGGTTCTCTTCAACTCACCCATCAAATCAGCTCCCAAAGCCACAGATCTCTCCCCACACGCACTCTCTCTCTCAATTTCTCTCTCTCCCTGTTGCCGCTGTCATGTCAGGGAAAAGAGAGGCTTTGTTTTAAAAGAAAGGCTACTTTGAAATAAAGTTTTTAAAAGCCCTCCCGGGGGTAAAGTAGAGCTAGATGAGGTGGGGTGGAGCCAAAAAGAGATCCTGCTGCTACTATTCTTTGGAGAAGCTCTCTCTGTTATTATTATAACGATATTGATATCTCTATATAAGCTATTTTTTGAGTAGTTGCGAAGGAGCCGGCAACACAAAAGGGGATGAGGGGGAAAGCATGGACGGCAGGGTGAAGCTAGGTAGGCTGGTTGTGGGCAGTAGTGGGAAGATTTCCGGGGCTTAGCTGTGCTCACTGGCAAGTCTGTCCCCCTCTGGCAGCAAAGCAAATCCGACATGAGGCTTAGAACAAGTGGTTCTCAACCCTTCTAATGCCGCGACCCTTTAATCCAAAGTTCCTCATGCGGTGACCCGCAACCCCAACATTTACCCATTTGGCTGTGCTAGAGAACAGTGATGCAGAGAATCTTAGGCGACCCCCGTGAAAGGGTCATTCGACCTCCAAAGGAAATGCGACCCCTGTAAGTTGAGAACCACCGGGTTAGAAGTAGTCTCACTTGTTGCAGAGAGAATGGGATATGCGTAGGGTACCAGGGAAATATGTTCGTACGTTGTATCTTGCTTATCGACATTCGCCTCCATTCGCATGTGCATGTGCAGACATGTGCATAATCGGTTAATGAAACCAAAAGGAAAAACTGGTTGTCGCGGGTTTTTCCGAGCTGTGTGGCTGTGGTCTGGTGGATTCTGTTACCAACGCTTTGCCCGCATCTGTGGCTTTCTTCGGCATCTTCAGAGGTACAGGCATCGCAGAGAGAAGTCTGTTGCACACTGCGTCCAGCAGGGTTCAAGGTTCTGCTTACAGCTGGGACAGAGTTCCACCCTTCTAAGGGTTGCCAGCTCTGGGTTGGGAAATTTCCAGGAATTTGGAAGGGCGGGTTGGGGAGGGCAGACTTTGGGGAAGGAGGGAGTTTAACATAAGCATAAGCATTTATTGTCATTGTGCACGCTAATAACCTAAAAATTTACAGCAGCATCCCTCAATGCACACAATTTCAGACTTCATACCCCATCCTCACTCTCCCCTTCCTCCAATTCATCCCTACACAGCTCCCAAACACACATCAACACAAAGCCCTCGAGTTCAGCATCACCTCACACAGCCAGTGGTGGGATTCAAATAATTTAACAACTGGTTGTTTACAAGCATCATTTTAACAACCGGTTCTTGCCGGCGTGGTGCGAACTCCAGCCAGCTGAATCCCACCACTGTCTACAGCTCTAGAGTAGAAGCCGTCTCTAAGCCTCTTTTGTCCTAGTTTTGATAGACCTGTATCAGTTCCGGCCGGATGGTAAAATGTCTTCAAAAAAAGAGTGTGCTGGATGAGACGGATCTCTCAGAATATTTTGGGCTTTCTTTAGGCTTCAAGAATTATAGAGTTCTTCCAAGGAGGGGAGAGTGCAACAGATAATCCTCTGTGCAGTAGTGATCACCCTTTGGAGCGCCTTCCTATCTGCCACTGTGCAACTGGAGAACCATACACAGATGTAGAAGGTTAAGACACACCAGGGATGTGATGTTAGTAGAGCCATCCCTCCAAAGCATCCATCGCTCTCCAGTAGAGGACCTGATCACTGTCTTCTTTGAGAGCAATTTGTAATACTGGAACACTTCCAGCCGGTAATTCTATTGGTTGCCAAATCTGGTTTTATCTTTTTCTCGGAGCTAAGCCATGTGCTGGAATTCATTCCGGAAATATTAAAAAACCCAGATTTTTATCTAGACCTTTTTGCAACACCCGAGTTGTGTTCACAGTTAAGCAACTGGCCACCTTACTACTCCAGGAAGTTGCTTTTCAGAAATGCTTCAGTGTTATTTTTCATTTTTTGATGGGGCTGTTGAGTCTCTCTGACCTAATTGAGGCAAAAAGCTTAGAGACCATCTCAGTAGTGTTTACGGGTCTATAAGACATTGGCTGAGCTGGATAATGGCCTTCTTTATGTACTCATGATTACGCAAGCTCCCAGTCGCGATGAGAGGGCAATGTCTTCCCTTTGCCTTGTTTCATTTATAACTTTGCAGTGGTAAAGGTTTCACATTTTCTTCCAAGCACTTACAATACATTGCCGTAAGCCCATCTGGGCTGGACATTATGCTCCTCTCTCAAGCAGCCTTTAACAACTGCTTGCCATTACCATTGTCATAGCAAACCGCAGCCTCTCGAAGTTGGTCCATGGAGCCACGCTTGCAGACTCACCTGCTCCTCACTGTGATATCTTACGTAAGCCTGCATTATAATGGGAGAGGGTCATGACTCAGAGGCAAAAGCCTTTGTTTTGCATGCAGAAAGCCCCAGGTTCAATCTCGAGCCTTTCCTAGTTTAAAAGATCAGATAGGAAGTAATGTCATGCCCCCGGTGAGAAGCTCTTCTGACTATTTTCTTATTAACACCTCAGCTACTTTTAGTTACAATGGATTGAGTTCCTTTGTATATTGTTCTATGGGAGGGGAACTTTACTTAGACCCTGTCCCTTTAAGAAGCCCCCTAGAGGCAAACAGCTTTACAGTCTTCCTTTTATTACCCAGTAGTGTTTCTCGCCCGTAGTTAGTAGAGTCTAGCAGGGAGTGAATCCTTTGACACTCCAGATGTTATGGACTACACTTCCCATCAACCCCTGCAAGTATGCTTCACTGGCCATGCAGCACGACCAATTGGCTATGCTGGCAGGGGCTGAGGGGAATTGTAGTCCATAACATCTGGAGTACCAAAGGTACGCCACCACGGGTATAGTCTAATGTGCCAGTGCAGCTGGAAGGCCGTAATATCTCTGGTGTCTCAAGGTGTACAGCTCCACGGTGGTGGCAAGGCATAGAGCATCAAGTTAAGGTGTTAACAATAGAAAGTGAGGTCCATACACTGAAGGAACCAAGAGGAAGGGTACGTGATGGGGTGGGCGGTGCTGTGGTGAAGCTGCAGGGCGTGTGCGCATTCTGGGTGCAGTTTCCCCGCGCTCCCACCTCTGCAATACATGTAAGAAATAAAAACCAAGAACAAAATTAATTAATTTGTTAATAATTTAAATGATAATTAATAAATAACAAATTTATAATAATAAATAACACATTAAATAATAAATAACAGATAAATAAAACTCAAGAATGAACAATTTTGAAACATGAAACAATGATAACAACAGGGGACTCCCTTAACAATAAATTTATAAATCAAAAAATCAAAATCAAGAAGAAGACGGGTTAACTTATTAATAAATTTAATTTATTATTTAATGAATTAATAAATAAAAATCAATTTTGAAACGATACCACTCTGAGACCCTTGCTGCTGTGTGGTTTCCGGCCAGTATGGCAGTATCTCTAGCAGCATTCTCTCCTGACGTTTCGCCTGCATCTTCGTGACTGGCATCTTCAGAGGATCATGGGAGATCATGGGATAATGGGAGATCCTGAAACTGCATCAAGGGGCCAGAGAATTCCCTCGAATACCTTGGCCAGGCACAAACTCCCGTTCCCACCTGGGTCGCAACCTGCAGCTGCAGCAGGCTTTCCAAGTGCGCGTGCGCGCTGCACCAGCCACCTGGTCCCCTTCGGCTCACACCTCCAGCGAACAGCGCCTCGTCCGGCGAGCCGCGGGACTCACGATGCGCGCATGCGCAGAGCCGCCAACCTCTCGTCGCTCAGTCGGAGCGGCGTGCGGTCTGTCTGTTCGCCGGGCGCATGCGCAGCGGTGGGAGCATCCCCTGAGTAGCCGCGGGAGGGGCCAGCGCGGTTGCTGGGCGACGGCGCCCGAGCGGCCTTGCTGAGGAGAAGCGGCAGAAGGAGCCGGGCAGAGGTGGGAGGTGGGAGGAGGCAGCGGTGGCTCCGGGGGCCCGGTAGCTCCCCTTTCGCCCTGGGGCCGGCTTCGGCGTGGGTCTCCCCTCCTGCAGCGCCGCCCCTCCCCTATGCCGTGGGTGCTGCGGGGCGGGAGTGGCTACCACGGGGCCCCCCGGGAGGCGCAGTGCCGCCGCCGCCGGGTGCCGAAGGGGGCCTTGGGCGCCGCGCCGGGAACAGGGAACCGGTGAGAGGGGGGGCCGGCTCCCCGCGGCAGAGCTGCCTCTGGCAGTGTCAGGGCCTCTCGCTGCCCAGCCCCTCACCCTAGAGAGGGTGGGGGCTCTCGGGCAGGCCCCGGCTGGACGCGGACGTTGCATGGTACGGTCTAGGAGAGGCCTCCCCCTGCAGGGGCAGTGTACCTTTTCAAATGCCAGGCCACGCTGAGCCCGGAAAGGGTAACAACGGCGGATCAACAGAATGATGGCTTAATCCTCTGCCACAGGATGAAATCATTGCTGAGATGGCCAGGCAGGCTTTCCAAATGGTCCTGTCTGAGATCATCGTAGAGGCGTGTGACTGGAGCGGGCCCCCCTCCCCAGCCATGAATTGAATTGTATGGATCTCTTGCTCAGATCCAGTAGGAGTCTTGTTACGTTAGCTGGTGGGAGTAGGACTGGCTGCCAGGGCCCGGGAGGTCAATCCGAACTTTAACAGCATTTGGGGATGCTGCTCTTTGAGAACAAAAAAAAGGCTCAGCTGGGTTCGACCCAAACGTCACTTTTCTTGTCATGGTCATCCAGATACTTTGTGAGAAGATCAGTGGGCAGAGTGAAGGGGATGATTCTTCCTTGCTTGTTCCCATGGATTCGAACAACATGGCTCTGTTTATTGCAGTGACTATCAGTGCAATCCTAAGTGGGGGGGGGTAGAAGTTGCCCCAGGGACAGCTTAGCAAGTCGAAAGTTTATACTGCCCCTTCCCCTGTGAAAGTGGCTAGCGCCACTGATTTTGCCATTGTAAGTCTGGATCAGAAAATGGGGGCATTTTAGGTTGAAAGGGTTCAGGAACCTGTAGCCCCTCCTTTGGGATCACCTCCTTTGGCTGCTGGTGTGGACTCTGGTACCAGTGGAGTGCTGGTGGCACTGGTGCTCTGTGGGCATTACACTGTTGTGTTGCTCCCCAGCACCCATTACATAGGTGCCTCTGTGCTGTCCTGGCCCAAAAGGTATCCAGCTGGCTCCGGAGCCAGGGGCAGAGCATTTTCGCCACTGTTCCCTACCTGGTGAAACGCTTCGCAGGGGTCCACTTGGCCATGCTGGCAGGGGCTGATGGGAATTGTAGTCCATGAACATCTGGAGGGCTGCAGGTTGCAGACCCCTGGTCTAATGAGACCTTGGGTCCTGCAGGATTTGATGAAATTCTACAGGGCCTGTAAGACGGATCTGTTCTGCCAGGCTTCTGGCTGAGACAGCCACCAAGCAGCCATCTATTACAGCCTCCTTTGTCTCTTCCCCTCTTCTGTTGTTGGTGTCAGGGTTATTAAGGCGTATTTTATTGTAAAGTGGTTTTCATCCACTATCTGTGATTTTAAATTATGCTTAGCTTTTAGAATTGTTTGTGTTATAAGCTGGAAGCTCAGCCCTGAGCCCGTGAGGTTTAGGACGGCATGCAAATATAATTACTAATTCATTAAATAAAATAAATGTTCTCTCCGCTGCCACAATTAGGGTCTCGCTGCCCCCCCGAGCATTCCCCCTTCCCCCAGGAGTGCACTGTACATTGATAGTTGTGCTGTACATGAAGATACTGGAGACTTCTTAGAACGATCAAGGCTATTTTGTGCTAGTTAATTTCATAAGTTCAATTTTGGTGAAGAAATCTCTTTTTTTGTCAATCATGATATTATTGGTAGTAAACTTAATTACGGCCCTAAAGTTTGTGTAAAATGTGAGCTATCGCTCTTTGCACACCTGTCATACTTGTACAAATTGTTTTGTAGGAGCTTTCTCCAACTCTCTGATCATTTTTTTTTTAGTGTCCTGTTTCTAACTCTTAGACCTAGGTGTTTTCTGTGACACCAAGTGAAACTAACTTGGATATTTAAATGTGGCAACTCCAATTGATTTATGTAAGCTCACATTATGATAACTGCCATTTTATTTTCTGGTCTTTTTCCTAATTGGAACTGGCTTTTCATTTCCTTGGTATACTGAGTTGATGTTTATACTCACCTTTCTCCCCTAACTCCAAAATATCATTCCTGGAGAGAAGGCTTAGTAGAATATGTAAAGGTATGACAATTGTACCCATTGCAAAGCAAAAAAGGATCTATGATTGAATTTGATGCTCATTCATCTACCGGGTGGAGATATCCTTTTAGAGTTTGGGTTTTCAATTGTGCTGAATAATTTGGTCAGCTCTTAAAATACCGGTAACTGGTTCCTCTTGACCCTTATTTGTTGAATTCTACAGCTGTTGATGTATGGACCATTATAATTTGTCATGTGATCCCATGTGGCGTCTCTGGAGATTGTGCATAGAAACACCATTGATTACCACCATTTTTAGTTTGTTGTCTACATACTTCTGTACTCTTAGTACTGGGCTTTGCAGTGACCCATTTTGGCTGGGAGGACTCTGGCATTAGCATATAAGGTGTATTATATTGTATCTGTCTTTAAGGACATTTTTGGTGTGTGAGTTTTCCCCTTACATTGCTGACCTCATTGTAGATTACACAATACACACACACATTGTGTGTACTTTTATAGTCTGTGCTCATATAGGTTGAAATACAGCATCATCACAAAGGGGGGAAGTCATTCCAAATAAGATGCTCCTCAGGCTCCTGTTTATGTGTGTGCCTTCCCCTCTCGCCCATATCTAGGTATCTAGGAAATGTAAACTATCAATTAATCATTATATTCCGGCTCTACAGCTCTCCTGGGCTAACTGGTCTTGCATGTGACAGAGGCAGCATTTCTGAACACACTGCCTTGGGACTCCAGGATGCCACCTCTTCGTGAACAGCCTATATTTGGCTTCTAGGATGTCGTGACTGCATTTCTTAATGCGATTGGTGGCCATGTGTACCACAGTAATGGACTCCTTCCCCACGCCATCGAACAGCGTACCTGTGTAGCTTATGAGATGCCAGCAAACTCTGTAGTAGGTAGAGAAAACACTGTGTGGAAAACATGCCTGCTATGTCTTTAAACATTGAAATCTACCAAAATGAGTAAGCGGGTAAGCACTCTTACCAGTTTGAAAAGAGGAACATTTTATTCATTTTGAATAAATATCAGTGAGAGGGTTTTTTTAACTTAATGGATTATGCCCCAAATTTTGGCTTCTTGTTTTCTAGCTGTAGATACGGAAAAACTTTTTGCCAACTCTGAGCCTTTAATCTGTGCCAGGCATAGCTAGAGAGTTAGTATCAAGCCTAAGCATTCATCTGCCGCTAGGACAAGTTCAGACTAGGTTAGAAAAAGGTTATTTAATTTTCCCACCTGATTGTTGCTCTGCTGGGGTCTGTGTGAACATAAATTAGGTGAATTTTTTATTTGTTTGTATGAAATAGGCTTGGATCTCAACATCAGCCCTAAGTGTTCAAGGTATAGTTATTCTTTCCATGTTACGGTCAAGGAATAGAGATTTCATAACTGTGTAGGGATTTGAACCACATCTAATCTCTCTCACCAAAAGAAAGAACCAAAATTGTCTCTTCTTCATTTGTTCACGCAGCTGTACCATCTTCGTTGTAGAATGCTCTGTTTGGGCACCCAAACGAAGCATTCAAAAACAAAGACTGTCTAGCATGTGGTAAATGAAGTTATAGTTTGGGTTTTTTTTCTTTTGGTGAGACGGAGTATAGTTTTCACAGGCTGTCCCAGGGCTGACTAATCATGTTTGTAATTGGCTTTAAGAGTCGAGTCCACAGAGATGACAGAGGCCCTCTTCCGCCAAGAGACACACAAAATAATGCGTTTTCAAACCACTTTCACAACTGTTTGCAAGTAGATTTTGCTATTCCGCACAGCTTCAAAGAGCACTGAAAGCAGTTTCAAAGTGCATTATTCTGCATATGCGGAATGAGCCAGAGTGTCACTATGCCATATCTATTTGCTATGGGACTGAGTTGAAAGGGGAGGGGATGTGTTTTGTGAAATTTATTAGCAGAATTGTTTTAAAAAATCAGTTGTTGGGTTTTGTAATAATTGTATGAGAAGAGGGCAAAAGCATTCGCCTTTTTTCAAGAGAAATAAGGCAAGATCCCCCCTCACATGTTGAAACTCACAAATGTTATTCTAAAGTAAACCAGTCAGATCTCACTTCCACAACCATTTCACAGATAAATTTATAATCAGATCTTGTTATTCTCTAAAGTGACACTGAGTTTCTGCCTTAGTTTTCTGCAACAGATTCATAAGGCTACAGATTAATTAGTTTTCTTCAACAGATTAATAAGGCTAAAATTCCCTTCTGGAATTTTAAAAGAAGATCAGTGCTTTTGTTTAAACAGTTTGCATTTTAACGTAGTTGATCATCTTGATCTACGTATTGTTGCAGGCTTTCATGGCCACTTAGGTGGAGGAGTGGGGAATCAAACCCAGTTCTCCAGATTAGACTGCACCTGCTCTTAACCACTATACCATGATGGCTCTCTAGACAACATCCTGATCTGTTCTTCCACCAGGAAACAAGCCATTAACGATAGCCGTACCATACAAATACTGGACTCCAATGGCTATGTTCTGGGCAAAGAAAAGAGCAGCCTCATTACTTCTCATAGCTGACAATTATGAGTCCATATTGATACCCAAAATAACATGTTGTTCCTTCCAGAGAACAAGGTGATCAAGATTTCCAGGCTGGCTAAGGCAACTGCCAAAGCCAAGTCTGCCCAGTTAATGTCACTGTCTGAGAAAAGCGGGGTATAAATCCAAACTCTGCTTCTTCTCTTCTGTATGCAGGCCACATTGGGTGAATCTCTGCTAGGCATAAGATTGCGCAAAGCCGAAGAGGTTAAGAACATTTCCATTAACAAAGTGCTGGCCCAGAGGTTATCATCAAGCTTGGAGCTTATTCTACAAAACAATTTAGAAATGGCATCTGAAATTTAGTTGAAGAGGACTTGAGTGACTTGAGATTCCACCTGAAGGTACTAGACTCTAATGTCTATCTGAAATTATTTTCACAAAATTTAAAATGTTGGGAGAGGGCAGAGAAGATAAGAACATAAGAACATAAGAACAAGCCAGCTGAATCAGACCAGAGTCCATCTAGTCCAGCTCTCTGCTACTTGCAGTGGCCCACCAGGTGCCATTGGGAGCTCACACCCGAGCATCTGGACTGTTAAGGCATTTGCAATCTCAGATCAAAGAGGATCAAGATTGGTAGCCATAAATCGACTTCTCCTCCATAAATCTGTCCAAGCCCCTTTTAAAGCTATCCAGGTTAGTGGCCATCACCACCTCCTGTGGCTGCATATTCCAAACACCAATCACACGTTGCGTGAAGAAGTGTTTCCTTTTATTAGTTCCTATTTCTTCAATGGATGCCCCCTGGTTCTAGTATTGTGAGAAAGAGAGAAAAATGTCTCTCTGTCAACATTTTCTACCCCATGCATAATTTTATAGACTTCAATCATATCCCCCCTCAGCCGTCTCCTCTCCAAACTAAAGAGTCCCAAACGCTGCAGCCTCTATTCATAAGGAAGGTGCTCCAGTCCCTCAATCATCCTCGTTGCCCTTCTCTGCATTTTTTCTATCTCTTCATCATGATCATGTATATTGCATTGGATCCAACCAGGTTTTTAGCTGGTGATCAATGGAGGAGGTACTGTATACACTCACCTGTAAGTCAACCTGAATATAAGTTGAGGCACCTAATTTTACCACAAAAAACTGGGAAAATGTTTTGACTCGAGTATAAGACTAGGGTGGGAAATGCAGCAGCTACTGGTAAATTTCAAAAATAAAAATAGATACCAATAAAATGTTTTAAAATATTTATTTCAAAGAAAAACAGTATGGTATCAACAGTAACTTTAAAAGTTCTGAAGTGGACTATATAACCCTCACAGACAGCATCTCTTCAGAGTTTCATAGGGAAGATGCTCAACAAGATCCCCCTTTTAAAAAGTCCCCCACAGGTTCTCCTTCAACATGGATAGCTTATGACACAATGAAGATGCTTGCGTGGTGATGGCAGCCGCTGCCCCAAAGCAAGTCTTTTTTGCAGGTCTGCAAGCTCAGCTGGGCAGAAGTCCCACCTGCTTTCCAAAAACACTGGGTGTGGGCCGAGAAAGGTGCTGGCAGTGGCTGCACCCCAGGGCACCCTCTGTGTGTGTGTGTGTGGTGGGGGGATTCCTGCCACCATGGGCTCCAATGGTGCAGATTTCCCAATGAGCATGGCTTCCTAGCATTCATGGGGCTTCCTGGCCTGATCAAAAATTCTGTAACATATAAATTTAATATTTAATATTCACACCTATTCACTGAATATTCACTGTGAATGAAGCTCCTGGCCACCTGTAGTGCAGCGAAGCAACAGCCCAAGGCTTACCTGGGAGCTGCCTTTGTGTCCACATAGTAGGGAGCAGGTGCAGAAAAACACCCTCAGCTCCCAGCCTTTTTCGCTCCCCACCCATTCCCCCCCCCCCCACCTGCTCACCATCCGTTCACTCGCATATAAGTCGAGGGGGGCTTTTTTCATCATTAAAAATTTGCTGAAAAAGTAGATTTATACGCGAGTATATAAGGTAGGTCCCGTTTCACTACTAAAATGGTTCTGCTCGGCCTCAAGTGACCTTCACAGACAGGAGCTGCGGGAGCCGAGAGCTGTCAGATGGAGGAGAACTGGGCATGGATCCTGATTGGGTGAAAAATCTGCTTGGAGTCTTCCCATGGCTTAAGAATGAAACGGCTTGTGCTGGCATTCCATTGATGAATCTTGGTCTCAGCAGAGGTTATTGGCCCACTATCAAGACAAAGTAATCTGTGTATATGGCTTTCTGCATTATAGTAATATTTTTATTTGGAGGTGTATACATCTTTATTTTGGTATGGATCATTTTAAAAAAGCCTCATCCCAATTGTAAAGTGTTACAGCAGAATCATTGCGTTGTATTTGATTATAGTTCATCCTCTAAGCAACTGGAACCTGACTGATCTGATTAAGTCCACCCCCCCCCCCCACAATTCCTGAATTACACATTAATAGAGCAGCCATCTGTGATGATGACACCCCATGGTCCAGTTACTTTTCTTAATAAATCACCCCAAATGAGAAGCAGTTTGCATCTGAGAAAGGCAAAGTACATGTGCCCTGTATTGTCGAAGGCTTTCATGGCTGGATTCAGTTGGTTGTTGTGGGTTTTCCGGGCTGTGTGGCTGTGGTCTGGTGGATCTTGTTCCTAACATTTTGCCTGCATCTATGGCTGGCATCTTCAGAGGTAAATCACAGAGAGACGTCTGTTACACACTATGTCCAGTGAGAAGGGAATGTTTAGTGGGGTATATATTGTCCATTTCCCAGGGTAGGGAACCAATCAGGAAGTGTTTGGGTGGAACTTGCTATGCAAAGGTGTGGTTGAGTGCATTGCATTGTGGGTGGGGCTTATCAGTCCATTTACATTTGTAGTTGCATTTGCATTCCCTGCAGCAGCAGCAGTTTTGGTGAATGAAAATCCTATTTGCTCTAATGTCTTTGGCAGCGGGAAGCAGGAGTAGTTTTTGTGGAGAAGGGCTAATCACTCTATTGTCCAGTCCTGTCTTTAAATTCAAATTGCACCTAGTTATGGGAAGTAAAGGCCTTAGCCTTTGGGGCTTCCTTATGCAGCTGCCGTGTGTCTTGCCAATCACCTCTTCAAAGCCCTGACCAAAATGTTACCCAAGGTTAGTTTTATATACAGCTAGTTATGTGATTACTGTAAAAAAAAAGTCCTAAACATTGGCAAATCCTTGCAGATGTTTCTTAGTTGCAGGGTTTCTTAGTTGTCTCAAAAGTGGAGGAAAAGACCCAGTTGTGGCAGTTTTCGGGGGAATTATCCACCAAGAAATACATTTTTTTTTCATTTGAATATAACACTTCACGTATTTTGGGAAATGAGTCTTGGCTCACAAATACCACAACAAATCCATTCGTTCATCTTTAAGGTTGCAAAAGACTTTCTGTAGTTAATGGGTCTTTTGAAAGCATGGAGCGTTTAAAAAAGGAAACATGTTTAGATTTTCTTGTTATGTTTCCATTTCCCAGACTATCTTTGAAGTTAACCCGCAGTCTAACTGTAACTGTGTCTTGTCTCCCTCAGGCGCATTGGTCTGGTGTTATCATTGTTGACACTTTGGCACCCGGCAAAGGTTGCCATGTTCTGCTGTATGTATTTAGTATCCTTTTAGCTGCCTGTTATTTGTTTTCCAGGCTGCATGGCCATGGCCTGGTAGTTTTTGCTCCTGACGTTTCGTATGTCATCATGACATACCTCTGAAGATTCCAGCCGTGGATGCAGGCGAAATGTTAGGAGTAAAAACTACCAGATCACAGCCACGCAGCTTGGAGAACCAATGACAGCCAGTTGATTCTGACCATGACAAGACATCCTTTTAGCTGATATTTTAAAAAACTGTATCTTTTGTTTAATTTTTAATAGGTTGGTTTCAAAAACATCTTTGTGTTTTTGTTTTTATTATTTATTTGTTTATTTTCAGCTGCATTGAGGACTTTCTGTCAAAGGCAGAAAGAAAGATTCTTAAACTAATCAGCCTGCTGCCATAAAGGCGCTGCCTGTTTATAGAAAAAAAATTAATTGGATTAACTGAAAACTTTCCATAGTTTATTCAAATGTTATGGTCCTATTTTTGAATATATCTTACAGGCCTCCTTGCAAAGAAGATCCTACACATGTATACTGAGAACTAAAGCCCATAAGGTTCAGTGGATGTATTGATTGTGGCTTTACTAAATAACTTCCTGACATTCTATGCACATTTACCTGAGAACAGATTCTGCTACGAAGTTAATGGGATATGGTTGTGGTGGGTTTTCCGGGCTGTGTGGCCATGAAGTCTGGTGAAATCTTGATTCCTGAAATGTTGATGCATATAGCCAAGGATGCGGGAAAGTTTGCATAAAAAACCACTTGAAATCCTGAGATGAGATTCTCAACCCAGAGCTCATTTACTTGAAGATGTGTCTCTTTGGAAATGAAAGGGTGTTCCAGGGTGCTGAGCTCCGGCAAAAGTCCAATCCTGTTTGTGTCTGTGTGCCATCCAATCGCAACTGACTTCTGGCGACCCAATAGAACAGGGCTGTTGAACTCATTTGTCACAAGGGCTGGATATGACATAAATGTGACTTGATTGGGCTGCAACTCATCGGGGAGGGGGGTGACTGCCTCAGCTGGCCCTCAGTGGCACTGTAGGAGGGTGCCTGGACTAATTGGCCTGCGCAGGGCTGGGCTGCTGCCTTGAGTGGGCTTATCAGGCTCGCAAGCAAACTGAGGCAACCCCTCTTAAGGGACTGTATGCAATCTCCGGGTATCAAGGCTTAGACGCTTATGCTTAGATGCATTTGGTTTGAGAATTCCAATGCTTCACCCCCTGAAGTTATATTTTTGGTCTAGATACCTTGATACCTTCTGTATATAATTGTTGTGACTGAAGAAGACTAAGGTCAAAAGTGTTTAACTTACCCTGCTTAGCACTACTGATATCTATTTGCTGTTTATTTATTTTTATTTATTTTATTTATAATCATTTTTATATACCGCCCTCCCTCGAAGGGTTTCTGGGTGGTGAACAACACAATAATAGCAATTCAGCGAATTCACATTAAAACCCCAGTTAAAACAGCTGGATTAAACAAAATTCATCGAAGCATCCAGCATAAAACTTCATAAAACTTCATAGAGCCCAATTCCTGGAAAGAACAAACCCAGAGAGTTGGGCCCCATAAAAAATTTAGGGTCCAGGAGTGTAGCCAAGGGGGGAAGAGGAGGCATTACATCAGCGGCCGGCCTCTCCAAATGCCGGGTGGGAACAATTCGGTCTTACAGGCCTCTCGCGGAACTCTCCAAGATCCGCACCAGGGCCCGGATAACTGATGGTAAAGTGTTCTGATTCAGGTAGGGGCCAGGGCTTTAAAGCGCCATGGCCCGAGTAGAGGTGGCCAGCCTCATCATTGAGGGGCTAGGGACAACCAGCAAATTGGCCTCTGCCAAACGCCCAGAGGCCAACACAGGACTATATGGGGTAAGACGTTATGTGTGGCCAGTTGATCTCCTGACGTGTCATCCAGCTGAACATCTGGCAAGTGTAGTACTTCCAACTTTTGATATTGATTCATGCTCATGCATGGCCAGTTTACCACTTTACGTGGTATCCAGGTGAGATCTGGCAACAGGAATACTTCAAGCTTCTATTATTAGGGCAACAAGCAGCTGACTATTTGGCTATTCCAATGTTTCGATGAAGGACAAACATTCTTCTAAATATCCTAAATTACAGACAAAGATGTTCAGGCTAGCATTTACATCCCATGCATTTTTAGTTATCTCCTCAGCAGTTGAATGCCATGTCATTTATCATAGAGTTCTATGATTCTTGCCTGCTTGTTGCTCTAATAATAGAAACTTTATACCCCACTTTTCACACTAGTGGGGATGCAGATCATTCTCCCCGTTTCTCCCATTTTATCCCCACAAAGCCCTGAGATGTGAGTTAGGCTGAGAGTCTGATTGGCTTGTGGACACCCAGCAGACCTTCCATGGCAGGTGGGGATTAGAACCTGGGTCTCAAGCGAAGTCCATTCTAGCCACAGGCTTATGCTGCTTCTTGAAACACTGTCACTAAAAGGAAACTTAAATATATTAGTTGGGTGGGGGTGGGGGGGAACCTATTGTCTTAATGCCTGGTGTATTGTGGGTTTCTGGAGATTATCTAGTTGGCCTACAATTGGAGATGGGTTGCTGGAACAGATGGTCCCTGGGTTTTATCTAGCACAGTGGTTCTCAACCCTTCCTAATGCCATGATCTCCTTTAATACAGTTCCTCATGTTGTGGTGAGCCCCAACCCTAACATTTATCCATTTTACAGATGGAGAACACTGACGCAGAGAGTCTCAGGTAACCTCTATGAAAGGGTCGTCAATTCCCCGTAAGGGGTCCCGGACTCCACAGGTTGAGTAGAACCACTGATCTAGCAGGGCTGTTCTTGTGGAAGGCGAACACTACCAAGCTTAGTTATAGAGAAAAATATTGTCCTTCAAAACTTCGTGGATAGGTTTAAACACAACAGTTGCAGATGTTGCCACGAACCTGTGGGGGGTAACAAAGTCCTTTTAAAATTATTTTTATTTTTAGAGGGGGAAGTGCTAATTTGTTTATTAATTTTTTTAAAAAAATTATGAAGTGGGACAAAGATAAACTTCTGTTCAGCTTACAATGTTAGTCTAAATCATTTGAAGGTATTTATAATATTTAACTGCCTTGTTCAGTACGCTGAAAATTCCTTTAGACTTGATGGCTTCCACTGTGCCTGGTGTGAACAGATTTTTTTAATGAATTGTTCATCTCAAGCACAAATGACAGTTTGGTCCAACAAAGTTCAGCCCACATTAGGGAGGTTTATAGTCAGATCCAAATTACATTTTGTGCTCAAGATGAACAATGCAAGCAACCTGTTCATCACATTCACAGCACAGTCTGGCTTGAATTGCCAAGCAGCTGCCCCCTTACATCACTCTTCTGCTTTCATTTGTCTTTGTCACAATGTCCCCTGGTTTGCTTATGATCTACCCTTGTGTACATTGGAAATCTGCAGTCATTGGTGCATAGAGTTTGAGTGACTAACTGTTAGGGTTAGCTAAATACTGATTGGTAAGATCTCCAGGAATGATTTTTATCCTGTACATCTGGTGCTTAGCTGGGCCATACGTGCCCCTCGGTGTGCACCTCCCCTGTGTTTTCCGCTCCCCATACCAGGAGCGCCTCTGTTACCCTCGCCCCACACTAATAATCTTTAATTCAGTTTCAGAAAGCAGTTTCAAGAAATTCCCTTCAGATTGAAAATGGCCTGGTGGGAACTAGACTTCCCATGAGACCTTGGGACTTGCAAGATCTCCTGGGAAGTGTAGTCTCCCACCAGGCCATTTTCAGTTCTGAAAGGAACAGGCCGCCCCGCCTGCATTGTTTCAATAAGGTAAGCGGGGTGGGGGTGCTGCGGGGAGCAGGGTGATTTCCATTACATGCACCTGGTGCAGCCTGGCCCCCTGGTAGTGGCCCTCCTCGCCTCTGCTGTATCAGGCTCTACATTTTGGGGGTTATTTCCCTAAGAGAAAAACGGCTGAAACTGAAGTTGTTTGTTTCTGTGGATATCTGGAGTTGAGGTAACAGTAGCATTGCAGCTCAATTTGAGACCATGGAGCTTCTAGAGACCAACAGGATTTTTGGGGTTTAGGCTTTGAATGTCTTGTGGTGAGGGAGAGCTGCTGACTCTCAAAAGCTTATATCCTAAAAAATCTTCTTAGGATTTCTAAGGAGCTAGCAGATCCTTCAAAATCTAGCTGAAATTCTTAATTCCTGTTAATTGAATATCAGCATGTACTCTCAAAAACATTAATGTGGAATAGTCAAAACCGCAAACACTTGTTCAAGCTTTAGTTCAGCAATTTGGCATTCTGGGTTTCCGAATATATCACTTTAAATGCATCTTTAAAATAAATAAATCCCACAGTCATTTAGATAGCGGAACTGGACTTCCAATTGGTCTCTGTGTGTTCTGTTTCCTGTCCTTTGATTGTAGCATTGCTTATAATGAACCGCTCAACCTGTGAAGTAGATACAATTAGTCTTGTGTATGATGGCAGGTAGTCCCTAGAATTTGTGTATGCACATGCATGTGTTCTTGAGAAGTGTTGTGTGGGGCAACTTTCCACACATCATTGTTTGCTATGGGTGAATGGGCGACTGCAAAATGGTCCACTGGTATGTTTAAATCCGTTCATCATTCTGGACAAAGATCCAAAATGGCAGTTTCTACAGCCCGCGTCTGTGAAGGCACAGTCAGATTGCAGCTAGTATACCGCGATAGATGGGTGCAGTAGTGATATGAACCACCCTGCGTGCCATTTTGCAGGTATCCATCTCCAAGTTCAGAACGTATGAATCCTGCATGCTGCTGTATTCATGGTTACTCAGAACCATTCAGAGGGACTTAGTCCTAATACCATTTACCAAGGCTGGAAGGGATCAGAAGATAACGTAGACTACCCCTGTATCCCAAGCGCAGAATCCTGTTTGCATTAAGCCAAACAACACATTAATCCCTTAAAGATTTTACTCCCTTTTCCACACAATTGCAGTGTGCCACAGAGACAGAAGAGTTTGCCTTTATCGCGGACTTCTTTTGTTGTTCAGAGAACAGTGTAGCTCAGCCAGGCAGCCAAGGAATGAAACCAAGCCGCGATAGTGTGGGGGAAAGCATCACTGTGTTCTGAATTCTTCTCTTTGATTTCTTAACCGTAGAACCTTTTTTTTTATTCTAGCTGCTCAAAGTCTGCAGTTGAAGCCACAGGTGTTACATGATGCGCGACATAGCACTCTACCAATTTAAAGAAAACTATATGTTCTACTTAGTAATTTGACTTTGAAATTGTAACGCAACTTCAGTAAAGTCCCAGTCAAAAGCAAATCCGTATTAAGCCCTTTATTGAGCTTCGGCATTCTAAGTCAGTAACAGGCAATGGCGAAACTAGCTCCCCACCACTCAAGCTTTGCCGCTTTTTTACGGGCTTCATAGAGAAGTTCATGAAGAACAAGGAAACAATAAATATTGTTTCACACATAGGCAAGAAGGCATCAACTGATAACTATTCCGGGCGCTCTGCCAGAAACTAACCAGCAGGAGCCACCTCAAGGTTGAATCGCAACCTTACAAAAATACACACATTTGATGTATTCCCACTTACCTGTCTTTTGCCACAGCATTAAAAAAAGAATAGCAACTTTTTAGTATTTCAAAACAATCCATCAGGCAGTTCTCCACAAACACTTCTGAGATGCAGGAGAACAGTAATTGCTGTGTGACTCCAGAGGCGTAGTAAGGGGGGGAAAGTGCCCAGTGCACTGGAAAGGCCTCCGCCCTCGCTTCGGAATGCCCCCCCCCCCCCACATCTCCACATTGCATGCGCCCGGTGCTTGTGCTCCCCACTTGGAGCTATGCCTCTGTGTGGCTCCCAAGTATTTCTGTGGGGCTTGTGTTACATCTGTGTACCACTGTGCTCATATTAGTCCTGGATTCTCTGTTATGTTACTTGAATACCTTCAGCAGCGGTTGTTCTCCCACCAAAGGGAAAGTGTCTTTTTGAACAATTTGGCGCATTTCTTTCTTAATAGTGAAGAGATTGTGGTTAGCGTTGGCAGCCGGGTGTAAGCAGTTCATTGCGGTTTCACCTACCGGACCTGTTTGGTACTGGGTGGTTTTGATGGGCTGAAGCAGCAGCATGGCATCAAACATCAACCCTTCTGCAGGTCTCCCTGTATGTTTTGA